>NC_046664.1:12135765-12156165 GCF_010883055.1 Belonocnema kinseyi | reverse complement strand
ATTCATGAATTTTTTTACAATAAACGATGCGCTTTTCGGAAAAATCATCAAGAATAAAAAGTTCTTGTAATCAGCCAAGGAATATGCCTGAATTTCTTCGAAGCGTTTTGAGCAAAATTTTGGATTTTGCATATGATCAATTTTTGCAAAATTCAAAATTTTGCTCAAAACGCCCCTGAAAAATTCAGGCGTATTCCTCGGCTGATTACAAGAACTTTTTATTCCTGACAAATTTTCCGAAAAGCGCATAGTTTTTCAATAAAGTTCATAGATCTTAGTTCATAGTTACGGAGCCGTTGGAAATTTTTTATTGAAAAACTATGCGGTTTTCGGAAAATTTGTCAAGAATAAGAAGTTCTTGTAATCAGTCGAGGAATACGCTTGAATTTTTCAGGAGCGTTTTGAGCAAAATTTTGAATTTTGCAAAAATGGTTCATATGCAAAATCAAAAATTTTGCTCAAAACGCTTCGAAGAAATTCAGGCGTATTCCTTGGCTGATTAAAAGAATTTTTATTCTTGATGATTTTTCCGAAAAGGGCATCGTTTATTGTAAAAAAATTCATGAATGTTTTCTCAAAAATTTTGCCATTAAGACGCCATTTTGAAAATACTAAAACGAAAACTCGATCTTTGAACCATGGATTCTCAAAGTTTAGACATTTATTCCACCGGTTAGTGAGATTCCAGGTTAATTACAGAATCGAAAAGCTTTGGAAAATGGTTCACAAAAAAAATAGGCACGAAAAATCACGTTGAAAAGCAGTGTACCGGTAGTGGCGTTTTGGCCGTTTAAGGGTTAATTTTTTCATTAGCTACATTAATAATTTCAACAATAAATAATTGTGTTTAACTATAACAAATAATAAAATCAATAATATCAGCAAAATAAATCATTGAAATATGAATTTCGAACTGCTTTCAAAATTTATCTCAAAATTAAATTTTATTCATATTAAACTACATATTTTTATAACTTTCTTTTTTTAAAATAATTAGTAATAGTTACTCTTTTTTCATTTATATTTCATTTTGTTTATTTGCAAACAGCTTCAAGTTTTTAATTATTTTTGCTTTTTCTCAATGCAATTCAATGAAAAAGACATGCCTACTTTTTGTGGCACCATCTGTTGGATTAATTTAACCGACATTTCCCCTCCGGATCGTAAGAAAACTACTACTGCATACACATACAAGGTCGAGGCAGGGGACTGCTGCGTACAGATCCCCCACTACGCGGATCCTCCTTAGTCGATCTGCTGCCGCCGAGCCTGGTCAGCAGAAGTCCTTTATAGCAAGTGAGGACTAAAATTCGGAATATAAAATTTTTCAAATTTAACCATTGGTAATTCACAAATAAAATATTCGAAATCTGGGATTTGCAACAATTCCAACGATATGTTATTTGATTTCAAAAATATGCAAATTAAAGAATAAATATTCAGGTATATGTCATATTTTCTGCAGAATTGAAAATCTCATGTTGATTTGTGTTTTTTTTTATACAATGTAATTTTTGAAGCAATAAAAAAATTGTATGATTATTATTATTGATGTGTTTCCAAATTAGGCCATAAATGACGCTATTCATACTTTTGCAGTGGGAGCGCAACATAATTTAATGATTTTAAAAAATGCGATTTTTTTATAGAGATAAACCCAATTTATTATGTCAGTTATTAAGTTCTGAAATCTGGTCAAATTTTAGCTTCCAGAATTACCACAAAAAGTAAAATATTGTACAAGTAAATTAAAGCTACTGCAGTTGATTTAAGTAAAATATACTACAAAAATCTGCATAAAATTCCACATAAACTTGAACATCTATTGATTAATTTTCAGCTATTCAAATCAAATAACATATCGTTAAAATTGTTATAATTTGCAGACTTCGAATGTTTCATTTCTAAATTACCAGTTTCTACATTAAAAAAAAACTTATATTCCGCATTTGAGTTCTCATTAGGTACAAGTGACTCTTGCTGACCAGGCTCGATGAAAGCAGTTGGGCCGATTGAGGGGACGCTGCGTAGTGGGGGAACCGTATGCAGGTAGCTGGGACTCAATTTACCACCAACCCTCTTGGCTATGTCTCATTGAGGAGGGGGGGGGGGTGAAGACCTAAATAGAATTATTTTAAATGGAGATATCATATTTCAAAATGATTTTAATATCAATGATAAATTTGATAAAGTTGATGAGTTGATAAATTCCCTAAAGACAGATTGCTGAAAGAAAATGACTCGCGATATCACAATAAAGTCGAGTGTGCGACACTTGAAAACGAGTCCATACGAGACGTTTCTTGCAGGTGATGTAATGTAACAATATTTACAATCGGTGATCGGATTCACGAGTAATCTAATAATTTGATAGAAACGAGGCTCGCGTTCGAGACGCACTGTGATGTAACAAAGATCTGCGGTTGGTTCGATCATTAGTGAAGATGACCTTGGGTTTGCACGTCAAATCTCGATTACGTTACTGCAAGCGGCTCTGCTATACAACATATAGATATATTGCATATGTACATATTACATATATACATACTACATATTTACATGTTACATACATACATATATATATATATATATATATATATATATACACTAAATATGTACATGTTACATATATACATATTACATATAAGCTATACTACATATAGCTATGATAAATGCAAGTTATACTACATATAAGCAATTCCATGACAAATCATCTAAAGAATTTCATCATTTCATTGTTTCATAATTTTTAAAATTTAATTTTGATGAAACTTTGAGTATACTTTCTCTTATGTGTTGAAAGAAAACCCCAAACATAATTTTTAAATAATTAAAAAAATTTAGGAGATACTCGAAATTTAAAATCTAGGTCCTTTGTTAAATTTAATGATATATAAAAATATTTGAAAAAAATGGGTAATGATAAGACGCTCTTTTAAAGAAATATCTTTATAAAATATCAAAATTGATCTAAGTTTTCGAGAAATAATTAAAAACGTACGAAAGTCGCACATTGGGAGGAAATGCACTTTTGTCGATCAAAAATGTCCAGTATTTGCAATTTTCATCCGATTTTGAATTTTTAAAAATTAAAGTTGAATTAATTTTGAAGAGCTTGAAGCTCCGAACTTTTGTGTCCTTTATTTGTTTATCAATAAATTTTTCACTCAAAGTATGGAAAAACTTAAATTTTGTACATAACAATCTTTTACGCTCTAATAACTGATTAGATAAACTTTATATTGTCTTAAATAACTGTTTAGGGAATCATATGATGAAAATAATTTGTTCATTATTCCATTTATTTGTTATAAAAAAATTTTATAAACAAATTAGCAAATAGTCTTATTATCGGTAAAAAAATTCTGTTTACTGAAGTACTTTATATTAATGTAGGAATGACATTTAAATACAAAACTAATTACAGAGTTTATAATAAGCATTGTTGTAAACAATTTCTGTAGCAAAATATTAAAATTTGAGATTTTTTAAATTATAATTTCCTTCAATCGCCAGAAAGACTTCAGGTATTCCTTATAATAATAAATATTTAATAATATTTAATAAAATATAACAATTCAAATTTTTATGAACAAATTATGTAAACAAACTTAAAATTTTGGCCCTTTCGCATAGAAAACAAATTATATGTTACAAAAATGTATTTTAATTTAACTTTGTTAATATTACTTTAAAAAAATTAGTGTGCCGTAACAATGGAAAAAAAATTCCTGGGGTATATGCAGCTCAATATAAAAATCGAAAAAAAATCGTAAACTCAATATATCATGAAGTTGACTTCTTGTGCAAAAGAGAAACAATTTTTTTTGCTTCGAAAAAATGGATGTTGCATTTTCTGCACACACAGAATTTTCAGAAGAAGAATCCCTTCTCTAAGATTTTTTTCATTTAATCGAAAATAACTTAAAAATTAATAAAATCATTTTAAATGAAAAAAATTGTTCTTATAAAAACACCATTTTTTTAAACCAAAGATTGAATCTTTTGAATCCTGATTGAAATGCAGAAGCAATGACTCGTTAATAAGAAATATCTAGTAGACTCTAAAAAAAAAACGATTTAAATTTAAATAAAAATTTATTGGGTTTTTAACCATAACTAAAATTTTGAATCTATACGACTGGAAAGATTAATTAATAAGTTTAAAAATTAGTTTTCTGCAAAAAAAGCTAATTTTGAACAAACAAGTTCAATTTTACACGAAAGTGATGAATTATCAACTAAAATTATTTCAACTTTCTACCAAGTAATTTAATTTTTGAATAAAAAGATTAGTTTTGACCGAAAAATTCATTTTCTGTCGAAAAAAGCGAATTTCCAACAAAGTACAATTAAATTTTTAATCAATAATGCGTACAGCTACCAACCAAGTAGTTCAATTTGAAACCTAGAAGATTAATTTTATTTAAAAAAAAAAGAATTTTTAACAAAATGTATATATTTTCAACTGAAAAAAGCAATTTTCAAGAAATAAGTTCAACTTTCAACCACTTAGTTGAATATTCTACTGTAAAAAATATATTTTCAACCAAAAATAGAATTTTAATTTTCAGTATAAAAATTAGCGTTTAACAAAAAAGTAAATTTTTAACAAAATTGATTAATTTTTAAACAAAGAGATAAATACGAAAAATTTTGAACTGAAAAAGATAAATTTTCAACCAAAAATGAAATACTTCAATTTTCTATCAAATAAGTCAATATTAATCTCAAAAAATAATTTTTAACGAAATTTATAATTTTCAACTAAAAAGTCCATTTTTAAGAAAAGATTTCAAATTTAAACCAAATAATTGAATTTTAAATAAAAAATATACATTTTCAGCCCAAAATGAAATTGTTAAATTTTCATAAAAAGAATTTATGTAAAATCAACAAAAAAACTATTAAAAAATGATTTTTTTCAAAGCAGTTCATTTTTAACCTAGAAGATGAAATTTCAACTAAAATAATTATTATTTAAAATAGGAATGAATTTTTAACACAAAAGTTAAACTTTCAAATAAGAAATAGAATTTTTAATCAAAAAGACGAATTTTAAACTAAAAAAATTAATTTCGTACCGGAAAATGAATTTTCTAAAATGTGTATGAATTTTTAACGAAAAAATTTGTTTTTAGGAAAGGAATTCAACTTTCAACCAAAAATGAAATAGCTAAATTTGCTGTACAAAATTAATGTTTAACAAAACAAGAAAATTTTAACAAAATTTGTTAATTTAAAAAAAAATCAACCTCAAGCGGTATAATTAAATTTTCAGTTACAAAATTAATTTTCAACAGATAAAAAAAGCATTTTAAACAAAATAGTTCAATATTGAACTACAATGATGAATCTTCAATCATAAAACAAAATTTTTAAGACAAAACTTTCTAATTTCAAACGATTTTTCAGATTTGCATCTAAAAAAGATAAATTTTGAAACAACAATCAATTATTTCAAAAAAAGAGGATTTAAAAAAAACCACATACATTTTTAACCAGAAATATTAATTTTCAATGCAAAATGAAACAATTATATATTCAGTTGAAAACCAATGTTTAATCGACAACAAAAAGACGATTTTTAACGAAATAGTTGAATGATGAATCTTTAAAAAAATATATATATTTAAAAAAGTAATTTTGTTAAATTTATACATAAACAAATTAATGATCCTGAAGCTGCAAAAAACTCAAGTTACAAATTAAGAAAATAAAATTTTTCGTCATTTAAGAAAATAGTATATTGCGATCAAAAACATTTTTACCCCACTCTTTTTTAGTCTACAAACTTTCATAAATTTTACCTATATAAACTGAAAAGAAACTTGCTTATACACAAGAAATTAAAAACAAAGTTTTGAAAATTTTTAACCGTCTTGCGCCCAATGGTTGCGAAATTAAATTAAAATTTTTTTTCGTAATACCACAAAGAAACTTTTCAATGATATTACGATCGAATCATTTTTATGTTTTTTTTCCACGTAATATACATTTTTTCATTACAAATCACATTTTATTGATCTTTAATGAAAAATTCCAATGATTATGAAATAATTACGTTTTGTTTTGTAAATCGGTGAAAGGTATATTACATGTTTGAACTTTACTCACTTTTTTAAAATTAATTTGTTATGTCCAAGATAAATTAAATTTAACAAATATTTATTTTATTAAATGTGTAATTTTTTTTCATTAGAATAATTTTAATAATATATTTTTTTCCATTGGAAATGAAAAAAATTTTAAGCAACGATAAAGTATCCAATGTTAAATTAAATAATTCTTTACAATTTTGTTCTCGCATCAAAATTACATAAGATTATTGAAGCCAAAAATGGAAAAAGATCACTCAGTTTGATAAGCTTGTATTACAAGGTTGCAATGAAAAATGTATAAGTAGTTCATTGCAAAATACATCAATTCTTATAAACATATAGAACGACATCAATAATTATTTAATAAAGAAGCTGCGTTTTCTTACAAAAATTTTGGCTTTAAAACCAAATATTTCTTATTTTTTTAAATATTTATAAATAAAACAAACGTTGTTACTAAAATTTACATAAATATAATATTTTATCCTTATTTACAAGGGAATGGATGTTAAAAAAACAGGATTAATTTTCTAACCAAAGAGACGAATTTTCTGCTAAATAGATAAACTTTAAGATTTTGAAGGATACATTTTTAAACAGAAATAAAATAGTGTAATTTTCACATTAAAAAAATGAATTTTCAAAAAATAAAGTTTTATTTTAAACTGAAGAAGCGAATCAATTTAAAAAAAGCTGAAGGTTTGAAGCCAAAAGAACGAATTTCATACCAAACAGTTGATTTTGATAAAAATAGTGTAATTGTGATAAAAATAGTTTAATTTTTAAACAAATAGTTCAATTTAAACAAAAAATATGGAGGTTTAACAAAAAGTTAATTTTCTGCTAAATAGATTAGTTTTCTACCAAATTTATGAATCTTGAACCAAACCAGATTAACTAAGAACCAAAGAATTGGATTCTTATTAAAAAAGATTGAATTTAAAAACAATAAAATTCATTTTTGCGTCAAAAATACAAATTTTTAACAAAAAAATTAATTTTAAATTAGAAGAGGTCAATTTTAAACGAGAAATGGAATAGTTACATTGTTATTGCAAAAATTAATTCTAAATGAAAAAATACCAGTTTTTAATAAAATATTAAGTTTCTCCACAAAAGAGATAATTTTTCAACTAAAACTATCAATCTCAAAAAATGAATTCTTAACTCAAGAGTTCAAATCAAAAGATGAGTTTTTAAACCTGGATAAATAATTTTCTAAAAATGTAATAGTTTAATTTGTAACTAAGGAGGTGAATCTTAAAAAATATAATTTTTGAACTAAAAAGTTAATTTTGTATGATAAAGTTTAATTTTTATTAAAATTAGTTCTTGACCAAAAAGAATATCGAGTTTCCAACAAAATAGTTAAATTTTCAAAAAAAATCGTTCTACCTGAAATATGATTTTTACAGCCGGGATATAAATTTAAAAAAAGGAATAGTTAAATTTTCGACAAAAAGATGAGTTTTTCAGTTAGAAGGTTGATTTTCTACTAAAAGAATGAATTTTTAACAAAATACAATTAATATAAAATTAAAGTAATAATATCTACAAAATGCTAAATTTTGAAAAATAGCTTTAATTTTCGAACAAAAAAAAAAACGAATTTAAAACAAAATACAGGAATTTTCATTTAAAAATATCAATATTTAACAAAAATAGTGATATATTTACATTGATAGTTAAAAATTAATTTTAAACAAAAAATAATTTTTCAACGAAATAGTTACATTTTGAACAATTGAGATAATTTTTAAACTAAAATATGAACTTTAAAAAATGCATTTTCAGCAAAAGAGTTCAACCCAAAAGACAAATTTAACCCGGTAGAATAATTTTCTAAAAATGGAATAGTTATATTTTCAAATAAAGAGGAGAATCTGAAAATAATATGAATTTTTAGCAAATTAGTTGAATGTCCAAACAAATATTTAAATTTGAAACTAAAGATATGGATTTTTCAGCAGGAAATAAATTTTCTACCAACAAGCACGAATTTTCAAAAAAATAATTTAATTTGTTTAGATTGATGTGTTTTAGAGCCAAAAGGATGAAGTATTCATAAAACGGTTCAATTTTCAACCGAAAAATTTGATTGTTCAACGAAAAACTAATTTTCTAGCACAAAGTTAAATTTTTATAAAAATAGTTAATTTTTTATCAATTTGTTATATTCTCAACCTAACTAGACTAATTTAGACCCTAAAAGAAAAAAAAGGAATTTGCAACAAAATAATTACGTTTTAAACAAAAAAACGAAAAAAGTTGTCAATTAAAATTATGAATTTAAAAAAATGAATTTTCAACAAAAAGGGTTCAACGAAAAAGATAATTTTTCAATCAGGAAGATAAATTAAAAAAAATAAAAACTGAAATTTTTAACTAAAATATGAATTTTTCAGCAGGAATTAATTAATTACGAACCAAAGAGTTGCATTTTTAATTAAAAGGATTAATTTGCAAGTGAAAAATTCCAATTTTCACAAAAATTAACTTTTGACCAAAAATGGAATAGTTACATTCTTAATTTAAAAAGAGTCTCAATAAAAAGAAACGATATTTTAACTAAAATGATTAATTAAAAAAAAGAATGTTCAGAAAAAGTGTAAGAAAATAATTGAATTTGCAACAAAATAAATTTTTTTTTTAACCAAATGCTAGAATTCTAAACCAAACTAAATGAATTAAAAATCAAAAATATAATTGTAGAATTTTCAACCAAGAGCAGAAGGAAAAAATTTCTTTAAAATTTATCTTTAACCGCCCTTAACAAAAATAAAGCCGTCTATAAAATTTAAATAATATTTAACAAGTCTTTTAATTTGATAGATTTTTACAAATTTAACAAAATTATACAATTTTATTGAAACTCAGATATATTTTTGAACAAACAACACCGACTATTAAACATTCATATCATTGTTCTATGTTTATAACGTATGTATTTGTTATAGCAGACACTACAAAATTGTACATACAAAGTCGTTCCACTTTGAATGTTACAATTTTCAAGCTCAGAAAATATTTTTAAACAAATTTCCTTAAAAAAAAAAAGTAGTTAAAATAAAAATAAACATTCTCAGAATAAGTTGAAGGGAGGCCACTGAATTGATTCGGAAAGAAGATAAGGACTTTTAGACTTAAAAATAACTTAGATGTTCCATAATGTTTTGCTATGATTTATTTCCAATTCTGAATTTACAATAATAATAAACACGGAAATTGATTTTTAACTAATTTGATTAATGATGCAACCAAAATAATGAGATATTTTTTAATGTTTTGGTTTTGTACGGATAAACTTTATTAAATAATTGAATGTTAATTGTTTATTGCCTACTGGTCTAAAATCAATTTTTTCACTATTGAATTTTTTTTATTTCATCATTGTAAACAAAATATTGTTCTCAAGCTCCGCTGGGATCTGAACCAAGGTCGTTCAGATTGCCGGTCTGATGCTCTTACCCACTATGCTTAGTGGGTAAGAGCATCAGACCATCATAAAAAAAATTAAAAATAAATAATAATTTGATCGAAAATGTTGCCTTTTGAAGCCAAAAGGCGAATTTTCTGTAAAATAGATGAATTTTCTACCGGAAAAGTAAAATTTTTAACAAAAAAATACATTAAAAAAAAAATTCATTTTCTGCTAAAAGAGGCAAATTTTCAATAAAATATATTAATTTTTAAAATGTTTAAATTTTAATTTATTTTTTAAACTTTTTTATATATTTTTTAAATGGTATAGTTAAACTTGTAATAAAAATGTTTATATTAGATAAAAAAATCAATTTACAATCAAAGAGAATTATTTTCGAACTCAAATGATGAATTAATATCAAGAAAAAAAGATTTTTTACAAAGAAGTTCAACCTTAAAACAAATAGTTCGAATTGCTTACAAAAGAGAAATTCTTCATAAAAAATAAAACACTTATACTTTCAGTTAAAAAATGTTATAATAGTTTAAAAAAAACGAATTTTCAATAAAATTGTTAAACACGCAACCAAACAAAAAACAAATTTTGAACCATAAATGAAGTCTCTACATTTTTAATTAAAAAATAATAAGAAATATTAAACAAAGAAATAGAACAAGAAAGAAATTTCAAGAACTTAATTTTTTCAGTTCAAAGAGAAGACGTTTATCCAAATTGTTAGGTTTTTTAGCTAATATGCTAATTTTATGTAAAACAGATGAATTTTCGATTGAAAATATGATTTTTGATTAAAAAAAAATAATTTCTAACCTAACAGTTGAATTTATAACAAAAAAGAGGACATTTTTGACCAAGAAAGTCAATTTTTAACAAAAAGACGATTTTCAACCAAATAAATGAATTTCTTGACAAATTGTATGAAAAAATCTTTGACTGCTAAAAAAGCAAATTTTCAACAAAGCAGTTAAGTTTTGGACCAGGAAGAATAATTTTAAGTAAAATTTTGAATCTTTAATCTAGAAAAATTAATTTCAAACAAAAGAGTCCAACTTACAACCAAGTAGTTAAATTTTTAATCAAAAAGATTAAATTAAAAAAAGGTGTTACAAATTAAAGTCTGCACGTTAAAACTGTACACATGAAACTCTGCACATTGAAGTATACGCGCTAAACTTGTAGAAAATATTATTTTTATCAGCTTATTATAAATAATAATTTATAAATAATAATTTTGATTATAAATTATAAGTTTCATTAAAATTGTCCGAAAAGAAATCATATATTTATTTACCTGCGAATGAACCACGGTGATATTGTTTTAGGCAGCTAAAGATCAAATAGTAATGGTATCTATAAATGAGGGTTCTATAATAATAGATGTTAGCCTCGGTAACTTCATGAGCTCGGTAATGAGCTCGGTAATGAGCTCGGTCATGAGCTCGGTCTTCATGTTAGAATTTCGCGGTGCGATCTCTGACCTTTGAAAAGTTTCCTATATACTTTTACCGTATTTTTATTGGCTCAAATCTCAATTAAAGCTGTTGGTTCCTCTTTATGCACTTGATTGCATAAAATAAAATTTTTTAGATTCAATGATGCTATATTTTTCAAATTCATTTTGGCCTGCTGAACTTAAAAATTGTATTAAAAGATTTGTATGGAATAATTGGATTGGAAACCACGACTTTTTAATGTTTCGGTTCATTGTATTTTGAAAGGCAATCCATATTAAAAAAATTAAATGTGAGTTTAACGCTTTGCAGGTCAAAGGGCATTAGAAAAATATAGACGCACTAAATGTACAAGAGCATACAATAAGCCCATAATTGTTGATATACAGGGTGTGTTCCGTCAGTAATTTAATTTATAAATTTGGCCTCTTTATTTTTTTTTTAGGTTGTGTCATTTGTCTACAAAATTAATTTTTCTATTTTTAATGCTATTTTTGGACGGATAAAGTGAAAACTAGGTGTCTTATCAAAATGTGAATAATAACACATTTGTAGATCTTTCTTGGGTGCACAATTTTGTTCATTCATATTTTGTCGTATTTTGCATAGTTGATCCCGCAAAAAAATCAAGGCTTTTTATAAGAAAATTGGCAGAATGTGCATTTGTTAATGAAAATTTTTACATAATTAACATTTTTTGGTAACTATGAAAAATATGATACCAAGAAATATTGGGCTAAATATTTTAAGTTGATTCCGCGGAAAAATCAAGCCTTTTCATCATAAAATGGTCAACATGTGGATTTGTTTATAAAATTTTTAAAAATAATTGTTACTTTTTAGTTATTGTCAACTTATTGTAAGCGCACTTCATTATCTGAGAAACCTTATACAACATATATGTGTCAAAATTAGCTAATCATTGCAAATCAGAAAGATCTAAACAAATGGAATTTGTTTAAATAATTTTGTTTTGATTTTTTAAAAATTATAACTGTGTGTATAGTAGAATATTTATCAGTAATAATTTATTGCTGATAAATAAATAATTTAATAATAATTAAATTATCAGTCATTTTTAAGTAATAATTTTTATTAAATTTTTTTAAAAATAAAATTAATCAAAAAATGTTGATAAATATTCCATTCGAAAATAATAATTTTTAATAAAAAAACTATTTAAACAAATACCTTAAGTTTAAATAATGAAAAATTAATGAAATAATGTTAACAAATATTCCCCTAGACTAATAGTAATAATTTTTAAGGGGGGGGGACGAATTTTCTAAAAAAAAATTATTTTAAGAAATTCCGTCGGTTTAAACAATTAAAACTTAATTAAACAATAATAATAATTATTCTACTAAACCAATATTACTCATTTTAAGTAAAAAAAGATGAGAATACAGTGTTCAAAAGGTCGATTCATGAAGAATTGACGTTTTTGTTTTAGGGGTAGTTTTTAGGTACCCTAAAAAATTATTTTAAAAACTCAAAAAAAGTGATTTTTCCCTGTGCATTTTACATAGGAAACTTCAAGTCAAAACCATCACTGGTTAAAATAAAAAAAAAATAAAAAAATTAGGGAATGTCTTTTTTCGAATTTGGAATAAAATGGGGGGATCGTTGCCCTCTATCGTATATCAAAAAATTTCATCCAACATGCGTAGTATCGACCGTTCTCCAAAAAAGGGGAAAACTTAAATTTTCACTTAAAAATTCAATGTGAATAAAATACGAAATATCAAAAACAATTTTTAATTTTCAACCAGAAAAATAATTAATTTTTAACAAAGAAGTTCAACTTTCAACTAAGTAATTGAATTTTCAAACTAAAAAGTACATTTTTAATCAAAAATGAAGTCCTTAAATGTTCAGTTGAAAAACGTAATATTAATAAAAAAATGAATTTTAATAAAATTGTTTGATTTGCAGTCAATACAGATGAATTTTCAACCAAAAATGGAATCAAAAATTTTTTATTGAAATGAATAATAAATAATAATCAAAAACATGAATTTTCAACTAAATTGATGAACAGAGCAACAAAAAAGGAGAAAATAAATAAATATTTTTCAGTTAAGAGAGAAAAAGTTTGTTCAAATTGTTGATATTTCAGTTCAAAAGACGAATGTTCTGTAAAATATTTGAATTTTCTACCAGAAAATATGAACCTTCAATAAAAATATAAATTTTGACCAAACAGTGGCATATTAAACCAAGAAGATCAATTTTTAACAAAATGACAAATTTTCAACAAAATACATAAATTCTTAAACAAACAGTACCAAACAAAAATCGTTTACATTCAAAAGAAGCAATTTTTCGACAAAAAAGGAGATTTTTCAACAAATTGTATTAATTAAAAAAAACAGTACTAATTAAATTAAGCTTCTAGAAAAAAGGAAAATTCTATAACAGTCAGTTAAATTTCTGCAAAAAAAATTAATTTTTAACTAAAATGATGAATTTTCAACAAAATATATGAATTTTCAAGGCAAAAAGCGATTTTTTAACAAAGGAGTTAAACTTTCAACCAATCAGTTGAGTTTTCAGCAAACAAGTGGTTACGTTTTTCACAAAAAAGATCAATTTTTAACCAAAAATGGAGTATTTATGTTATGTATTTATGTTATGTTTATGTTATATATGTAAAAATTTTATGTTAATAGAAAAAAACGAATTTTCAAATATTTAATTTAAAAAATAGTAATAACCAAAAAATCAATTTTCAACTAAATTCTTGAATTTTGGAACCAAAAATACCAAATGTATGCAAAAAAGTTATATTTTCAAATAGAAAATATGAATTTTTATATAAAATTTAATTGTCAACCAAACAGCTGTATTTTTGAGCAAAAAAGGGACACTTTAAAGCAAGGAAATTAATTTTCCACAAAAAAAGACGAATTTTCAACAAAATACATGTTTTAAACAAATAGTAGCGAAAAATATTTATTTTCTGTCCAAAAAGACAATTTTTAATAAAGAAGTTAAATTTTTAAACAAAAGATGAATTTTTCAGAATTTCAATTAAAAACATACATTTTCAACCAAAAAAGATACAATAAAAGAAAAATCTTCAACCGAAAATGGAATCCTTAAATTTATATTTAAAAAAAAACAATAATAAACGAAGAAATAAATTGTTAACTAGTTTGAAGAGTTTCCCAAACAAAAAGACGAAATTTCGATGAATAAAGATTGCTCGGTTAAGAAAGAAAAAAAGGTTTCTCTAAATTCATGAATTTTTACATTAAAAATTCAATAATTTGATTGGAAATTGACCCTTTTTATTGAAAATTTTAACTATTTGTTTAAAATTAAATGTCTTATAAAAAAAATTTCTGTTAGTGTCAGGATCTCATAAAAGCATCTTGAATTATTGATGTAACGGTGAAAATAAATATTTACTTTTAAAAAGTAGGTCAGGGGGGGGGAGCGGAATTAAAAAAATCTATAGTTTACAAAATGGAAATTCATGTCCATGACACCGTTCCAAAATTAGTCGTAACCTAATTAAAAGTGCTTATAAACTTAAAAGAAATATCGAATAGTAAAAAAATTAAGTTCAGGGTAATGGTCCAGATAGGTTGAATGACGTTCAATTTTATCTGCGGAAAGTGGCTGTAAACAGGCAGGGTTATAGAGGTCGAGTATTAACCCCAGGCAAATTTTGCCGGAGAAGAATTTTCCAAATTTAGAAAAATTTCGAGTTCATTCGAAACACTTTTTTTTGTAAAAAAACATAGAAAACCTTAATTATTTTAGGTTTCTAAATATTTTATTTAAAAAAATGCTACATCAGTATATTTGCGTTTGAAGATTATTGGTTGGGGACGTACAATCTTCTCATGATGAGTTCAAATGTTATCGGCAGACTGTTGGTCGCTTAATCTCTCAGCTGAGTATGCATTATTATTTTTTTGGAAATTTGTTGATAATATTGTTTTTATTCATTGGATCAGGCCACTTGGAATATTATGAGTTTGTTAGAAAGTTTCTGAATTGTTTTTTATGAAAGTATACTTTATAAATAATTAAATGAAAATGTTGTCACTTAAAATTTGGATATAATTTGAGGAGAAAAACCATGTTTATAACAAAATAAAAATTAAGAATACTGCTTACTTTTTAAGATTATTTGTTTATAAAAATATATCGATAAATATAAAAAAATTCTATTAAATAGTTTCAGTTTTCACCCCCAAAAATATGAATTAGAAAAAATTAATTCAAATATTTGAATTTTCAATCAAATAGATGAATTTTTCTACTTAAGATTTATTTTCTTACAGAAAATAAAAAAATTTTAATTAAAATTACGAATCTACGAAAAAAAAATAATTTTGAAGAAACTAGTTTAGCTTTCAACCGAGCAAATAAATATTTTTATTTTTAATGAAAACCCGGCAAATTCTAAAAAAAGACGAATTTTACAAAAAAGTTCAATCCTTGACTAAAAATGATTAATTTTAATCAAATAAATGAATTTTCAACTAAAAAATAAATTTTTGGCCAAAAAAGATGAATGTTTAATAAAAGAGTTAATGCTTCAACCAAAACATTGTAATTTCCAAACTAAAAGATGAAATATTAACCAAGGAAATAAACTTTCTTCCAAAAAATATAAATTTTTGACAAAAAGTTACTTCTTCAATCAAAGGGGTCAATTTTTAACTAAATTTATGATTATTTCAGCAAAAAACTTATTTTTTAACAAATTAGTTCAGATTTAAACCAAGTAAATAAATATTTTTATTTTTCATAAAATATATTTCTAAATTTTTCATTATTTCTGTAATTTTTTTAAAACTTTAAAATATTTTTTGGGCCATGTCATACTGAGCTCAAAATTTTTGCAATTAATCAGAAGGCACTAATAAAAGTTTATATACTTCTGAATTTCTGGAAACAAAAAAAAATAAAAAAATTTATTAGATAGGCCTAAGTTGTTGCGAAAAAATGGTCGGTATGGTAGGAATCGTATGACGCAAATATCACATGTCCTTACTCTTGCATGTCAGTCGGACAAAATGAGAACCTCGAGATTCCAACAAATTTGTTTACGGGACTCTCACTGAAAATTTTCCAAGTGGCAATTTAAGTGAGGGCCCTACATGACAATTTAACCCTTATTCGGCACACTGGGACCACCTGCACCTACAAGGTGGGGTGTTTAGACACCCCAAGGCTCTATTTTCGTACATAAGCTAGGCCTAGAGCCTCTCAGGGAGGTAGGGATCTCAATAGCCTTCTCTTCAGTTATCCTCTGCACCTGGGAATAGATAAGGGTCACTAAGTTATGCTACAGATGTTTTGAGAAGCGATAATATGAATTTTTACTGTGCTATTTGAAATATGTGATACGTATATTTTTCAAGTTTTTAAGTATCTTTGTATGCTGTTTTTTGTGCTGATGTTTGTGTAACTGCATTTTTTTGTTCCATATATTATTTACGTTACTGCAAGAAGTTACTGAATCATTTATTATCCTGTATGAAATATATCATGCGTTGGGGAATGTGTACATAGACTTTGTGTTTCCTACAACTTAAAAAAATGTATGAAATGGAATTTTCTCGTTATAATTTAGCAGAAAATGATTGAAGAAGTCCTTTGAATAATTGTATAATTTTGTGAAATACCTTAGAAACAATATTATACCATAAATCATTCGTAATGTGTTTGAAGTCGACTGGGGTGTGGAAAAACCCCACCTTGTGGTAAATAAGACTCTATCTCACTTTGTGGTGTGAGGTTTAAGTACCTAAACCTAGAAAAAGCGGGTCTAGTACGAAATTTGGTTAAAGTTCGATCTTGCCACCGTAGCTACAGTGCAGCAGCATTTTGCTCAAATCATCAGTTATCGAATGTCAGTCGTTCGAAATCGAGTGGGACTACCTGCACCCCAGTGTGCCGCACATGATTCAATTTCGAAATTTTGAGTGATTTTTTTACGTTGTTTTTTGACTTCAGACTGAAGTATCAGGTACGTAAAAAGCATTTTCCTACTTTTTTTTATACGGTATGTTATGATTAATTACATAATAAATCAGATAGCGAACAATTTGCGGTCTTGCCCTATGCGCGAGGAATTACAGAAAGTGAGGAGAGCGATTCGGATGGAAGTTAGCATGATTCTGACGACAAGCAAAGAAATTATCCTGAAGAAATTACAGAAGAAGAAGAAAGGGAAAGCGAGGATGTTGATATAGAGGATGCCTTCTGGAGTCTCGTGCACGAAAACAATTTTGACAAACTGTGTCATTCCTGTACTCTCACTGGAAGTACACTGAGATGACCATTCAGAATTTTCTTTGGGATTCTTGATCAAGATATTGTAAATGCAAGAGTTTTGCAGCGAGTAACATATAATACACAAAAAAGATGCGCATTGTATTCCAGATTAAATGATCGAAAGATAAGAAAAGTTTGCAGCAGTTGTATTCGCGGTTTTTGCGACCAGCACAGCTACATGATTTGCAAAGATTGTGTCGGTAATGCGATTGATGATACATTATCTTACATTTTTTGTGATATCAATTTTTTCATCATACTTTAAAAAGAGTTCTAAACATATAACTATGATATTTTGGAAAAGTAAGCCTTGAACACATCCTATGAAAAAATGCAACTCAAAATATTAAGCGGTTTATTTACAATAATAAATTTTGTCGTTGCGGTGCAGGTAGTCCCAGTGTGACGAAGATGTCTCTCCACGGAAGTGTGCCGAATAAGGGTTAAGGATTCTCGAGAGTTTAAACGACGAGTTTGCTCACCCCTATTAAACAATTAGCATTGCTCAGGCACATCTGCCGCGTGCCTGAATAGCCGCAAGGGCCCAAATGTGCACGGTCGTTTGTCAACACAGGCTTACCGACGTGTTTTCGCTCTCTACGAAAGCATTGCGGTGGGTCTGAGACACGTACGCCCGTGTCCTTCTTACTTCCTCGCTCACCTGCGCTCTCTCTTCCTTTTATATCTATCCTTTCACCCACTCCACCTTTTTTATCTCTCACTCTGGCGCGTTGGCAGCACCGAGGATCTTAACCGATTCTTCGGTTTACGAGACAGTGTACGAAAGTTGATGAAAAATAAATAACTATAATTAAGGAGCAAATGAATATGCGCTCTCCGTAGCTCGAGGTTCCGGAAAATAAAAAAAGATCAACGAGAAACTTGCGGCTATTCGTCATATTAAAAGAAAATGATTTATTCCACTATGTATGAAGCCCCCCCTGTTTATTATCGTAACGAAGATTTAGAAGTAGACTTGACAGTAGTTAACCTAGTATTTTCCGTAAAAATAAGTTGAATTTAATGAAGCCGAGACAGAAGGGTTGTTGGAGTTCACGAATTAGGTTTAAATTTCAAATCAAATATTAATTAAATAAATATTAGCATCGCAAGTTAGGCAAAAACTCCATAAACCGTTCTGTTCGTCCTAGCTTCGTGATTCCTTCGGAGTAGTGAAGCTGGGGTAGCCATTAGGTTAATATTAAAATTTCACTTTTTTCTAACAATAATTTATATTTTTAAATCATAATTAAAAGTTTTAGAAATTAACGACTTTCGGTGTTGACGCGCGAAGGTCGTCGTAGTGCGTTCGAGGCAGCGCTCGAGGACCGCGGCTCTATAATGCATCTGGGATTTTCTTCGCGATCGAGTATCTTTGTTCAACTTCCCCGTCCTTTTTATTCATCGATCCGACCGTGTGACAAAATACCGTAATTAGTGTCGTGTTAGTGAACGTGTTTGTGGTGCCTGGGAAACCAGACAGTGCCACTATAGAGAACGCTCGGTGCCTTTCGCTGACCGGGTGGAGTTTTGGCCGGAAGGTTGCTCTCCCCTGGTTCAGTCGATCTTCACCTGGAGTAAACTTAGCCAGCCGAAAGGTTGACAAACCACTGCTGAAGGAGATAGAAAGCGGGCCGAGTGTCGTGATACTCTCAAAGGAGAGAGTGAGTTCCGCATGTCCGTAGCGTGTACGGAGCCGCAACCTGACCAAACCCTTTTATGTCGTAGAATCGCTGCCCGACGGACGGCTAACGCGGAACGTGTTTGGCGAGCGAACCAAGAGCGCGCCCGGAGGCGCTAAGAAGAGCGACGGCGTGAAGAAGAAGCGCCCAGAGATGAGGAGGCACGTCGACTGCTCTAGGAGGAGCAGCGCCGGGTAGAAACGGCCCGTCGGGAAGTCGAATACTTACGTCCGGAGGAAGAGGATTGACAGCGAATAGAGCAGGGACGGCAGGAACATCCTGCAGTAGTTGCTGCTGCCGATAGAATTCCGGGTCTCCCTTACACTCCAGGAAACTCCCACCCAAAAATCGATAGGGGTTGGAACCTCCTGGAGATTTGTCGCGGACAAGAAGGAACTCGAGACCTACGTCAGCGCCGACCTTTTAAAGATAGGAGTAATCCGGTAATATTGTGGGTACCACGGTTCTTTGAGGAACTTCGGTACGTTTTCCCGTCTGTCAATTTGGTTCGTCGGGACGGATCCCCGACGGCCGGCCCAAGCCGACCTATAGTAGTGGATAGCCCTAGCACTTCGCCGTGCCCCTGGGGACTTCGCATCGCCCCGTCAACGCCATTACCGGTACCTGGGGAATTCATCCACGTAAATTTCATTCACGTAGAGATTCCGGATCCGCCGACCAAAAACGCCGCGGTGCCAACTGCAGGCACCAGTACCGAGGCCCGGGCTTCCAGGTCTTTAGTACACGTTCTAAGTAGCCTGCCCATTCAGGACCCTCCTAGTACCCCGTTAACCACCCTTTCCCGCAAGGAACCTGGGTCAGATACCCTTTCATTATCAGCCTTTGAAACGCCGGAGACATTCTCTCCATCTCTGCTAAGTTCACCATAATCAAAACGTTTCTGCGGCTCCCACCGCCGCAACCTTAAATTTGATGAAAAGATGATTTTTATTTTCAGTATATTACGAGTCCCGCATCTATGAACAACCTGTTAGCTTGGCAGAAGCTCTTAAAAGGGGGAGATCAAACGGGTGGATACAGTTACCTCCCCCCTAGAGTCAAAGAAATCCCCTTCAGGGCATGCTGGGACTAGACACGTGGCTCGCCGCTCGTCAATCGTCGCCTTCACACACTCCGGCGCGCCCTGCGCTGCGCAACTAGTTTCCACTCGGCCAGCGCCGTGCCATCTACCTTCATTCACCATCTTTACTATCCACCTCTCGCACGACTGAGAATCCCATACTTTGCTCCGTACTCCTTCATCTCTTTGCTCAGGTATGCCTATTCCATGCTTTCCCTTCTTCCTTCCCCCCACGCACTGTTTATTTACCCCCACATTCACTAACGCACTGGGGTACATAACAGTTCGGCGGCCCAAACGTGGGGCTGAAAAATAATGTTTAAATTTCAAAGGTTTGGAAACG
>NC_046664.1:12109323-12135665 GCF_010883055.1 Belonocnema kinseyi | reverse complement strand
TGGACGACACATAGGCCCTAGCACCGGCGCGTTTACCACCACGTCCGTCGGTCGCGGCTAGTATGCCCCATCAGCGCTCCATCATGGCCCCACTGCTGGCCAATGTTGCACCGCCAGCATCAAACATGATACCACAGGTACCAAATACTCCTCTCGCTGGAGGACGTTCGCTCATGCGTGCAATCCACACAACCGACGTCCCACTGCTCACATTCTCGGGAATTGATCATAAGGATACGGAGTAAACGATGGTCACTAAGTAACTAACAGAGAAGGCGGCGAAGTGGTCAACGAAGCAGTAGGAACGTGACTATCGGTATCTTTTTACAAAAAAAAAAAATACTTCCTGGCCCCCAGATTACTGCCCTAGGCCCCAGAGGGACAAGTTATCTCGCTGTTGCTGGAAGCCCTCAGGCCATCAATTAAGAAGATGCTTAGAGCAGCAGATGTAACGTCGTTTGAAGAATTGGTAGAACAGGCCGTGCAGGCCGAATCAGACGCTGCCGAAGAGACCGGAGGGACCGTGTGGGTCCGAGCAGCCGAGGCAGAGACATCTGCCGCCCGACAGCGCCGAACGCGCCCCTGTCTTGAACGCTGTATCGGCCGATCTCAGCAGTCTGCCCAGAATAAGGGTACACCTAGGCAAGCGCGAAATAATTGCTGAGATCGACACCTTAGCTTCGGAGAACTTCGTTAATCAGTCGATTATAACCCCCTCCGAACTACAAGGTTCCACACCCTCCTCATCCCGCGTCTTACTGGCTGCCGTGGGAGCGACAATCAAGTTGAATGGGAGCATTCAATTAACGCCCACTTGACAGCAATCCGACTACCCCGGTTCTTTGTATGTCAGTTCCGAATTGAGCGCAGAGCTGATATTGGGCCGACCATGGCTGAAACAGCACAAGGTGATTCACGACCACATAGCTGACTGCATCTTCGTTGGAACGATCGGTCGACAGAAGATCTATCTCAGTCCTCTCCCCCACGACCACGAGCTTGCCTCCCCCACCGAGGAAATTACCGTACAGAATAATTTCCCCATCGAATACCAGGCTAAGTTTCACAAATTACTCCGTTTGCATGTTCCATTGTTTCACGGAGGCGGACGCCTTCAAAAAACTCTCCAACGTGCAACACACAATACAATTGAAGAACGGACATCCTGTTCGGGAAGCATCTCGCCGATATTCTGATGAGAATCGCCAATATATAGACATACAGGGGCGCGAGATGCTTCGAGATGGCATAATTTAGCAAACCACATCACCGTTTAGTTCAGCCATTGTCATCGCCGGGTAAAAGGATGGCGATTACCGTTTTTGTGTTGACTACCGTAGGTTGAATGGAATGACGGTAGACGGTAGACGCAGTGTTTGCCCAGAATACACGAGACCCTAAAAGATCTCGGCTCCACCCCAGCAGGGAGACAATAACAGTTCCGCGTGATGCCTTTTGGTTTGAAAAACGCGCTTGGAACTTTCCAAAACCTTATGAGACAGGTTTTAGCCGAGCAATGGGGCATACCCGCCATTGCATACTTGGATGATATTGTGGTGTATTCAAAGAACTGAGAGGAGCACCTGTTACATTTGGCCCTTGTTCTCGTGAGATTAACCATATACGGGTTAACCGTTGCGCCGGCCAAATGCAGCTTTGGCCAAACTAACCTTTCGTACCTAGGATAAATGGTCAGTACGGAAGGTAACTCGGCTCAAACAGGGCATGTTGAGGCCATACGAAACGACGCACCGCCGCGAATCCGGAAGGATATGCGCTCCTTTCTGGGTATTTGCAAGTGGGTCAAGGAATACATTCCCAATTCCTCGATCATTCTCGCCCCTTGATCTGATATGCTGTCGACAAAACGACCATATCGTAGGACCCCGGAAAACTTAAAACACTTCAAAGCTGCCAAAGCCAGTTTCCAGAAACCGATCACGTTGAGCCAACCTGACCTTGTTTTGCGGTTCGTCGTCTAGACAGAAGTTAGTGCCTGTGGAATGGGTGCCGTTTTGATTCAGGACGAGCCCGATGGCCGACGTCGCATTATCTCGTTTTTCAGTGCGAAATTCTCGCCCAACGAGGCCTAGCACCATTGCAACGAGCAGGAGAGTCTCGGGATCGTGTGGGCCATAAAAAGGTACCGGTCCTTCCTGCAAGATCGGCCGTTTACACTACGGACCGATAGTAAGAAGCTCACCTGGTTGGAACGTCAAAATGATACGAGGGACAAATTAAACAAGTGGGACCTCTTTTTTAGCCGATTTCCGCGCACTGTGGAGCACGTACCCGGAAAGGAAAATGAGTTGCCTGACGCTCTCTCTCGTCATCCCAATCCTGGCGAATTATCACCTGGCGAGCCTGATATAGAGCAATTGCTGCCTCCAACTACCAAAACCGCCCGCCCTGACCCTGGGACGACCCCCGCTGTTTCGCGAAGTGATAGAAGCACAGCAAGAAGATCCGAACATCACTCGAGACGTCCTTCGGCGATATCGATTAATCGAGGAAGGATGGTGGTACCAGGATACCGCCAAGGCGTGGAGGCTATTGGTGGCCACGGCACTTTGAAAGAAGATGATTTGCGAATTTCATGACGCAGCAATAGCTGGGCACCCTGAAACGGACGAGACGATCCGTTCCATCAAAGAAAATTTGTACTGGGCCGGAATGAACCGGGAGATTCGGTGTTACGTCGCGGGATGCCATATTTGTATTTGCTGTGAACCGGTAAGAGGGAAACAGCCAGACGGTCAACGCCCGAGCCCCGCGAAACGTGCCTGGAATACGGTCGCCGTCGACCTCATAGGCCCGTATCCTCGTACTAGCCAGGGCCACAGCTTCATTTTAGTGGCGACTGACCTTTTCACTCGTAGTTTGGAAGCCTCTCCACTTCGAACGTCTGAAGTCAGCAAAATAATTCGAGTAATGGAGGAAGAAGTTTTTAGTCGTTTCGGCTACCCGCGCAGGGTCCTGAGCGCCAACGGGTCGCAATTCAGGGGCTATGCCTGGGGCGAAGCAAGTCGACGTTGGGGCCGCGAGTTGTGGATCACTCCCGTATACCACTCTCGCGCTGACCCCACCGAGCGGAGGAATCAGGACTTGAAGAAGGGTCTCCTTCTCCGCTTACATCAGGGCAACCAACGTACGTGGGATCGACATCTACCCGACATCCTTTTCGGACTAAGGCGAAGGAAGAATGCCGCCACCGGGGTAACCCCTAGCAATCACCTTATAGGTAGGACTTTTCTTTGCCTAGGAAAATGGGAGCTGTAGCCGGAGGCCGGCGACGCACCACCTGCCGCAGGAAATGAAGACCGCGAGCACGAGGCTCGCCAGCGACAGGTAGCCTTTCAGGCTAGATACGCCGTGACACCCAGTCCACCTCGTTATTTCTCAGGGGATTGGGTTACGCCCTCAACCATTATCTGAGCAACAAAGTAATGGGATACACGCCAAAACTAGCCCCAGCCCTATTAGGTCAGAAGGTGGACGGTAGTGCATTGATGCCAACACTAGCGCCTGGAAAGGCGGTGCTACCATCCAACCAACGAGTGAACGAGCCAGGGGCTGACGCGCAGCCAATACGAGAACGAACAGCCGAAGGCATCTGCGGTGCAATGGACACGAGCCCTATCGAAGTCGTCGGTAGGGAGGCGAAAGACGAAGAAGGCTTGTACCACCAAGCGAGCGACGGAGGGACCACGATCAGCGACGACGAGAAGCAGGAGCGAACGGTGACTCAACCGGGTGTCGATTAACAACCAGGGTGTCGCCGAAGAGGCGCATCACACGCTTGCAGCTGTAGCTGAAGAGAAGGAAGACAGTGCTAGACAACGTTATCAACTGCGATCGCGGGCGCCCATCGTATACCGGGACGCAAGAGCGTACGCGCCTCGGAGAAGCCGCAAGGCACTGTAATAAGGCGGTTTAAGAGGATTCTTTTAGATAAAGGTTAAGCAAACTCTATTCGGGAAGGGGTCGAATTGTTGTATGTCAGTCGGACAAAATGAGAATCTCGAGATTCCAACGATTTTGTTTACGGGACTCTCACTTAAAATTTTCCAAGTGACAATTTAAGTGAGGGTCCTGCGTGACAATTTAAGGACTCTCGAAAGTTTAAACGACGAGTTTGCTCATCCCTATTAAACAATTAGCATTGTTCAGGTACATCTGCCGCATGCTGAATAGCCAAAAGGGCCCGAAAGTTCTCGGTTGTTTGTCAGCACAGACTTACCGTCGTGTTTTCGCTCTCTACGAAAGCATTGCGATGGGTCTGAGACACGTACCCAGTTGGCAGTACCGAGGATCTCAACCGATTCTTCGGGTTGCAAGACAGTGCACGAAAATTGATGAAAGATAAATAACTATAGTTAACGAGATAATGAATATGCGTTCTTGGTAGCTCGAGGTTTCGGAAAATTTAAAAAAAGATCAACGGGAAACTTGCGGCTATTCGTCCTATTAAAAGACAATTACTTATTCAACTATGTATGACGCTCCCCCCCCCTCCCCGGTTATTATCGTAACGAAGATTTAGAAGTATACTTAGCAGTAGTTAACTTAGTATTTTCCGTAAAGATAAGTTGAATTTAATTAAGCCGGGACGGAAGGGTTGTTGGAGTTCACGAGTTAGGTTTAAATTTCAAATCAAATATTAAGTAAATAGATATTAGCATCGCCAGTTAGGCAAAAACTCCAGCAACTGTTCTGTCCGTCCTAGCTTCGGGATTCCTTCGGAATAACGAAGCTAGGGTAGCGCTTAGGTTAAGACTCAAATTTCACGTTTTTATAACAAAAATTTATATTTTTAAATCATAATTAAAAGTTTTAGAAATTAACGACTTTCGGTGTCGACGCGCGAAGGTCGAGGTAGTGCGTTCGAGGCAGCGCTCCCCCACTGCTGGCTGCGACTTCGTTGTCGCAACCGAAAAAAGGAGGACCGCGGCTCGATAATTCATCTGGGATTTTCTTCGCGATCGAGTATCTTTGTTCAACTTCCTCGTGGTTTCTATCCATAGATCCGGCCGTGTGACAAAATACCGCACTTAGTGTCGTGTTAGTCAACGTTTTTGTGCTGACCGAGTGGAGTTTCGGCTGAAAGGTTGCCCTCCCCTCGTTCAGTCAATCTTCTCCTGTAGTGAACTTAGCCGGCCGAAAGGTTAACAAGCTACTGCCGAAGAAGATAGAAAGCGGGCCGAGTGTCGTGATACTCTGGACGGAGAGAGTGAGCAGTTAGTTCCGCATGCCCGTAGCGTGTACGGAGCCGCAACCTAAATAAACAGTTTTATGATAGGGGTTCACAGAGTTTCGAGTCCTAATCGCCGGCCGAGGCGCCGTTAGGCGAGGCAGGCGGTGAGGCACTCCTTCCTCTCGAGGAACGTGAACGTAGAATCGCCGCCCGACGGACAGCCAACGCGGAACGTGTGCGGCGAGTGAACCAAGAGCGCCCCTGGAGGTGCGAAGAAGAGCTGTGGTGTAAAGAAGAAGCGCGCAGAGAAGAGTAGGCCCGTCGACTGCTCCACGAGAAGCAGCGGCGGGTAGAAGCGGACCGTCGGGAAGCCGAACTCCTACGTTCGGAGAAAGAGGCTCGACAGCGAGTCGAGCAGGGACGGCAGGAACATCCTGCAGTAGTTGCTGCTGCCGATAGAATTTCGAGTCCCCTTTACCTCCTCGAGATTCCTCGCAATCAAGAAGGAACTCGAGACCCACGTCAGCGTTGACCTTTTAAAGATAGGAGTAATCCGGTAATATTGCGGGTGCCACGGTTCTTTGAGGAACCTCGGTACGTCTTCCCGCCTGTCAATTTGGTTCGTTGGGACGGATCCCCGACGGCCGGCCCAAGCCGACCTATAGTAGTGGATAGCCCTAGCACTTCGCCGTGCCCCTGGGGACTTCGCATCGCCCCGTCAACGCCATTACCGGTACCTGGGGAATTCATCCACGTAAATTTCATTCACGTAGAGATTCCGGATCCGCCGACCAAAAACGCCGCGGTGCCAACTGCAGGCACCAGTACCGAGGCCCGGGCCTCCAGGTCTTTAGTACACGTTCTAAGTAGCCTGCCCATTCAGGACCCTCCTAGTACCCCGTTAACCACCCTTTCCCGCAAGGAACCTGGGTCAGATACCCTTTTATTATCATCCTTTATAACGCCGGAGACGTTCTCTCCATCTCTGCTAAGTTCACCACCACCAAAACGTTTTGTGGCTCCCACCGCCGCAACCTTGAATTTGATTAAAGGATGATTTTTATTTTCAGTATATTACGAGTCCCGCATCTATGGATGGCCTGTCAGCTTGACAGAAGCTTTTGAAGGGGGAGATGAAACGGGTACAGTTACCTCCCCAACGTAATTAATTTTATTATGATTTACAAAATTCTAACACTTTAAAATTTCGTTTGACATAATTTAAGCTTTTCCTAAAATTTTTTAAATTCTGCAAAATCAAAAATTGATTGTCTTTTATTTGGGTTGATTTGAAAAGTTGTCTTTTTTAGATGAAAGTCATCTCTTTGGTAGGAAGTTAAACCATTGGGTTCAAAATTCAACAAATGTTGCAAATTAATTTTTTGGTGGTAAATTCAAATATTTTGTGAGAAAAATAAACTATTTGGTTCAAAGTTAAATTATTAATTTGAACATTTAATTATTTTGTTAAAACGTTTTTTTGTTGATAAAAAGTAATTTTCTTGTTTGAAAACTCATCAAATTGGTTAATCCCGTTTAGTTAAAAATTCTTATTTTTTAGTTGGATTTAACTGGTTTAAAATAAGTTGTGAAAATTAACTTTCATGTTTTGGAACGTCTAAAAAGGCTTGAATCAATCTAAGTGAAAAGTTTTGGCTGAGCATTAATTTTATTCTAAAAAATGTACATTTCCGGGTTTTAAATTCAAATGTCTTCTGTAAATTTGTCTTGGTGGATTTAAAAATCATATATTATGTTAAAAATTTGTTTTTTGATAGATAATTAATTTTCTTAGTTGAAAATTTAATTATTTAACAAATATTAAACTATTTTGTTGAAAGTTTATTTTCATGAAATTTAAAATATTTTCTTAAAGTCATATTTTTGTCTAAAATTCAACTGTTTTGTTGAAAATTCTTTCTTTTGTATTTAGAATTAATTTTATATTTTGCGAAACTCTGGAAAGTCTTGAATCATTCTAAGTGGAAAGTTTTTACTGAAAATTAATTTTATTCTCATAAAGTTATTTTTCCGGGTTTAAAATTCAACTGTCTTCTAACAAAATTTTATTATGGTTTAAAAATTCATTTGTTTCGTTGAAAATTAATCTCTTATTGTCGAAAAGCCGGAAAAGTGTGAAAAGTCTTGAATAAATATAATTGAAAAGTTTTGGCTAAAAATGAATCTTATTATTTAAAAGTCAATTTTATGGGTTTGAAATTCAACTATTTTCTAAAAAATTTTCTTTTTGGTTTAAAAATTCAACTATTTAGTTCAAGATGTATATTTTATTTTCAAAAAGTTTGGAAAGTTTAGAATCATCGTAATTAAAAAGTGTTCTCTAAAAATCCGTTTTATTCTCGAAAATTCAACTTCTGGTTTAAAATTCCACTCTTTTCTAAAAATTTGTCCTTTTTCGCTTGAAATTGAACTATTTTGCTGATATTTTATATATTCTAATAAAAATTTTTATTTTGGTAGAGACATAATCGTCTACATTGAAAATTCAGCTGTTTGGTGAAAAATCCTTCTATATTGGTAAAAGTTTAATTTTTTTTTTGAAAATTCGTTCTTTTGTATTAAAAAAAAATCTATTTGGGAAAAATTAAATTTTTTTGTTAAGAATCTAAATATTTTATTAAAAATTTAACTATTCTGTATTATTTTGCTATAGAAATTTTTGTGAGAAAGTCATTCTTTGGTATTGAAAATTCATCTTTCAAGAATATTATCTCTCATAGCTGAAAATGAACTTTACTTTCGAAAATTCAACTTCTGGTTTAAAATTCCACTGTCTTCTAAAAATTTGTCTTTTTTCTGGCTTGAAATTCAACTATTTTTCTGATATTTTATATATGCTAATAAAAATTCTTATTTTGGTAGAGAATTAATCTTCTTCATTGAAAATTCAGCTATTTGGTAAAAACACTACTATATTGTTGGAAGTTTAATTATTTTCTTAACATTTCTTTTTTTGTATCGAAAATTCATCTTTAATGGTAAAAAAATCTTTTTATTGGAAATTAAAAATTTGTGTCAAAAATTCGTCCTTTTGGTTTGAAAATACATCTTTTATGTTCTAAAATATCATCTCTCTTGAATGAAAATAAACTTTATTTTTGAAAATACAACTTTGGGTTTAAAATTCAACTGTCTTCTAAAAAATTTCCTTTTTGGCTTGAAAATTCAACTATTTGGTTGAAAAAGCAACTGCTAAATTTTCTTCGTTTATTATTTACATTTATATTGTATATTATATTATTTGAATTTTGTTTTTTTAAAAAGAGAATTGCCATATTTTACCAAATTTTCGACAATTTGTGACGTTAGGACAGTCCCTCACGCCTTTAGAGTGTCACGTAATTTGTGGACGCTCCCTAATATGATTAGCGAAACTAAAGAGGAAGAAAGCGTAATTGAACAAACGATCTGTCCAAAATGCAATCACTCTCTTCATGCATTTGAGCCTCTGTAATTCATCGTTGCCTCATGTGACTCACTTTAACTTATTCACTGGACTAATCCCACGTAGGGTCATGGAACCCATGAGATATCCATGGATTCACTGATGAGATTCTTTATTGTTTAACAAGATTTAATTGTTTTATTTTTCAATAAAAAATATACCAATTGATTTTGATGTTAAATTAAATAGTGCCGATTCCTCTTTTAATATTTGGAGAGATGAAAAAAAAATCTGCCTTAACCCGGATTCGAACCAGGAAAGCCACTATACATAAGTGGAGCGTTAAGAGAACTATGCTACCGAAGCCTCAGTATATTCTTTCTTGTTTCTCCTATATCGCATGTTGAAACGTTTTTCTAATAAAAAGATCCTTGTTTTTTTCTCAAATATTAGACTACTAATCTACACTATTTATTCTTCTTATATCAAACATTATGGAATACAACATTTAAAAAAATTACCTATTTTTTGATTGGAAAAAAATAAAGTTTGATCTTGCGCAAACCCTATGAAATTTAACACGTATTTCCCAAAAAGAAGAAAGAGGAGCAACATAATACAAATCAACAATTACTGTTTTCGCGAAATTTGGGCTTTTTTTTATCTAGTTAAAATTTTTTATGGTACATAAAACATTACTTTATACTGATAATAAGGTTTTTTAAAAGCTTGCCAAATAAATTTATTATTGTTTATAACAATTTTCTATTATAGTAGAGGAAGAGAGTTACACCTTTTTCTCAATTTTTCCATTTTGTTTCCTATTTTACGCTTAGAGCAAAGAAAGTCACAATTAATTTTAACAAAATTAATTGTTTATACAATTTATTATTATTTATTAGTTTATCAGATTTAACGAAAATAATTATCTAAACAATTAATTAATATTTATAGAAATGTTGTATTAGTACATAGGTCCTAATTTTTCACTCAGGGCGAGGAAATAATTTTTAATTGTACCAACAATTTTTGTTCAAAACAATGTATTATTATTTCTAACAATATTTCATCTTGAATAATGGTAGAAAGTTTAAGTTTTTTTCGATATTTCCAGCCCTTTTTCATTTTTCACTGATAGTGTGGTAATAGTTAATTAAATTTAACGAACATAATTATCTAAACAATTTATTACTCCTTATAATAATTTTTTATCAGAACAGAGGTAGAAAGTCGCTTTTTTTCTGAAATTTTCAACTTCTGTTCAATTTTTCCTTTAGAGTGAGGAAATACCTAATTAATTTTTATAACAATAATTGATTAAAAAATTTATTATTGTATATAACAATAACTCTTTAAGAATAATCGTAGCAAATTTCCGTTTATTTTCTGAAATTTTCAGTCTCTTTTATTTTTCACTCATTATGAGGTAATAACTAATTAAATTTATCAAAATAAATCATCTAAACAATTTATTGTTCTTTAATATTAATTTTCTATTAGAACAGAGGTAGAAAGTCGCTTTTTTCTGAAATTTTTAACTTCTTTTTAATTTTTCACTTACAGTGAGGAAATACTTCATATATTTTCACAAAAATAATTGTTTAAACAATTTATTATTATTTATCTCTTACAGTAATGCTAGAAAATAGTGGAGTTATCTGCAATTTCCAACTTTTGGTCAACTTTTTACTCAGGTAAGGGTGATAATTAATCAAAGTTAACAAAAAAATTGTTAAAACAATTCTTTATTTTTTTAAACTATTCTATTTTAGATTAATTTTTGAAATTGGCGATGTTCTTCTGAAACTTGCAATTTTTTGAGAACCTTTCACTTAGAGTAAATTAATTATCAATTAAGGTAAGCAAATATAACGGTTAAAACAATTTATTATTCTTTATAATAATATTCTTTCAGAATAATACTATGAAGTTGTTTTTCTTTACTGGCATTTACAACTTTTTGTCAAATTTTTATTTAAAGTGTTCTAATAATTAATTCAATTATATAAATTATTTGTTTAAAATTCAGAAGCAATTAAAAATAAAATAACAATTTTATTTTGTTATTTTATAATTGTGAAGAAAAATATCATAATTTATTGGCATAAAGATATAGAATTTTTTATTCAAAAAGTTAAATTTTTTTTTTTGAATAGATTATAAAAAAAACAAGAAACCTAGCACTATTCGTATTCTTTGAAAAGCTATTGACAATTTAAAAAATCAAGAACATTAAAAAAAATTTAGACTGTAATGTAAAGATTTATTTACTGGTCCCTGTCCCACAAATACTGTAAATTTGTACAGCGGCACTCCTTGGGATTATCTCTCGATATCATTTTCATTTGTTAGATGTTTAATCTGGTAACGAGGTCGACAAAAAGCAAATTATAATATTTATTACCATCATGCTATAATTTTCTGAAGATCCTCATTAGAAAATTTGTTAGTACTTCTTAAACGTTCGGTTACACCGTTTCAAATTTTCACCAGGTTGATCGATAGAATTATGGATTGTACTCGAAGTAAGGTATGTACTAATCAGAAAATTGTAGGATTTGGTCAAGAATTATTTTTTTGTGGGTAGAGTTACGGTTTTTAATATACTAGTCTAAAAGGAAATAGTTACAGTCTGTAGCTGTAAAAAATTCCTCTCTGGATCCGCTGGGATTCGAACCCCGGTACCAGGGCTCGAATCCCAGCGGATGGTGCACTAACCAGGCGAGCAATTTGCAGTTCTTTTCAAATAAAAAATTATGTCACACTCTATTCCTTGAATATATGAAGAATTTTCAAACAGAAAAGATAAATTTTGAAAGACATAGTAGAATTCTCGACTAAAAGATATCAATTTACAATTAATTAAAAAAATAATTTGCAACAAAAAGATACATTTTAAGAATAAATAGTTTCATTTTCCATCAAATATTTTAGTTCTTCTTTGTTCATATTGTGTCCCCTAAGGGCTTACATGACTTCCATTCCTTACAATCTTTCCGCTTATATCTATATATTTTTTAAAATCTTATTCTTTCCATATATACAATTATTTACAACTATTTACATAAGTCTTATGTCTAGTTCCTTATCTCTATCTCCTGCGACTTCCGTTTTCTTTTTCTTTCACTTTTTTATATCTTCATTCGCCTTTTTTTCACATGCATTCTTTCATTCTCTCTCATTCGCTCCTCTAGCACCCTTCAACTCCTTCATCCATTCTTCTCCTAATCCATCCTCCCCTAGAATCTTAACCATATTCTTTTGCCAGCTTTCTTTATCCTCCATTCCTCTCCTACATTCTTCTCATACATGCTCCCATGTTTCCTCCTCCCATTGACATATTCTACACTTTCTGTTCTCTTCTTTTTCCCAGTACATCCCTTCCCTTACCCCATTTCCCAATCTGAATCTAGCTATTCTGGTCCTCCTTCTCTCTCCCCGTCCCTTTTCTAAATACTTTGGCACTCCTTCCTTTTTCATCATCTTATACCACTTATTGTATTCTGATTCCTCAATCATCCACCAGCTTTCTATTAATTGTCTTTCCCTCTCGCTTTTTTCCAGTTCTTCATAGTTTACTCCAGTCCCGTCTTCTGTTTCTCTATCATTGAAGAACCCTCTTCTTTCTTCTCCCCATTTCGTTAATTCGATCGCCCTCCCTCTCCTCACTTCCACCTTCATCAAACAGTTTCTTGCCAACTACCCTCCCTTTCCCTCCCTTAGCTTCGTCTCAAATTTCCATGCCTTCTTTCCCGCTCTAATACTTAACTTATCCCTTTGCGCTTCTTCTCTCACTATGTATCCTGGCGTCCTCCAGTCTGCCCCTAGTGTCCACCTTATATACCTTTTTTGTAAACTCTCAATATCTTTCTTTTCTTTCCACCCATATCTCTGCTCCATAACCTAATACCGGCCATACCAGCGTATCAAATAACCAAATTCTCCTTCTCCAATTTTTTTAATCTTCTTTTTCCTATTCCCCATATCTTTTCCATTGCCCCTGCTAATTTTTTTATCCTTCTCTCCTTTTATCTCCATTCGTTTGCAAGATATATCCCAAATATTTATACTCTTTTACTTCTTCTAACGTTGTTCCCTTCCATCTCCCTGTCCATTCTTTCTTCGTTCCCCCTTCTTTTCTAAACCTCATTATCTTTGTATTTTCTACATTTGCATTCAGCTTTTTCCCATCTAAGTATTTCTCTAATCCTGTAATTAATCCCACTGTCCCTTCTTCATCCTCTGCTATCAACACTATGTCGTCTGCGTATGCCAGTGTATATATCTTTACCTTCCCTATCCTAACTCCGCCCCAACCTTTTCTCCTCATTTCTTCTTCCAAGTCTGATATTAATAAATTAAATAAAAGTGGGCTCAAAGGACATCCTTGTCTAACACCTCTCACCAACCAGAAACTATCTCCTACTTGCTCTTCTACCTTTACACTGCTTTTTGTCTTTCTAAAAATTTCTGATACTTTCTTTATTGATCCCTCTCTTATCCCATTTTTTACCATAACTTTTTCTATTTCGCCTCGGACTAATGAGTCAAACTCCGCCTTTAAGTCCACAAACGTTGCTTTCCTTGCCTCTTTTTCCGTTTTAATTCTCTCATTCACTAGATAGTTCAGAACATATATGTTGTCCATTACCCCCTTTCCTTGTCTAAACACTGTCTGATTCGGTGACTCGATCTTTTTTTCTTCAACTTCTATCTTCAATCTCTCCGAAAAAATAGTTACATATACTTTACACAGTGTTGGCATCAACGTCACCCCCCCCCCCCCCCCCCATAATCTTTAACCTCTTCTCCTTTTCATTTCCTTACTATTGGTATAACTACTTCTTCTTTCCATAACTCTGGCCACTCCTCTCCTCTCTATACTCTATTACACATTACCCACGCCCATTCCTCTAGTGCATCCCCTCCATATTTCCATACTTCACTTGGTATATCATCTATACCAGTACTTTTCCATCCTTCATTATTCCTAAAACCTGAACTATTTCTTCCATTGATATGTCCTCTTCCTCATCTGTTTCTCTATCATATTTTCCTCTCTTTACAACTTTTCTCTCTACTCCTCCTAGCAAATCCAAAAAATATTTCTTTCTTTCTACTATTTCAATATCTTTGTTTACTCCTTTTTTTTTCTTTCTCTACTACCTTCCATACCTCTTCCTCCGTCCTAGCCTTCTCCGCCTCTTCCTCAAACCTTTTATTCTCTTCCTCTTTCTTTTGATAAGACAACTCAGTATACTCTTTCTTTTTTCCAATATTCTTTCCCATTACTTTTTTCTTTTCTCCATTTTCCTAATTCCTTTCTGACCTACTTTTTTTTCTCTCTTTGCAATCCTCATCCCATCCACTTATATTCTCCCCTTTACTAACTTCATTTTTGTTTGTGCACTCTAATTCTATTTTTATTTCTCCTATCATTTTTTCCATCTCCTCGTCCACATTTACCTCTCTCATATTGATATTGCTGACCTTTTCTCTAAACTGTTCTTTTCCTTCCCTTGACCAATCCCCTTTTCCTGCACTTTTTACGTTTGCTCCCCCTTTATTCATATTGCTCTTGCTTATTTGTCCCTCTAATGTCACTATTAAGGAAAAGTGATCCGAATCAATATAATAACCTATCTTTAGTTTCTTGACCTTCTCTCTTACCTCATCATCCACCAGCACATAATCAATTACCGTTCCCCTTTCACCTCCTGAGCGTGTATATTCTCACTTTCTCATCTCCTTCTATATTCCGTTTAAGATATACCATCTCAACTCCTCCAAGCTCTTCAAAATTTTTTTTCCCTCCCCATTTAGTACCTCATCTTTGGATTTTCTTCCTCTCTCTTCTCCTCATTCCCTTCCTCCTTTGTCACCTGTTCTCGCATTAAAATCCCCACCTATTATCAGCCTACTCTCTTCTTTATTTTCTTCAATCATTTCTTTCATCTCCTCTGCTTTCTCCTGCATATCACCGTTCACATAAACTCCCACTACCTTCCACTTCTATTCTCCCATCATTATCTCTTCTACTATTAATCCTTCTTTTTGTTCTTTCCTGTCTTTCTTATCTTTTCCTGTTATACATTCATTCCTTACTCCAATCACCATTCCGCCCATTGCTCTGCCCTTTTTCTTCTTCCTCTTTGCATTTTGCACCTGCCATTTGTAACCTCTTGGTAACCTTCCCCTTTTTCTTTCCCATCCATTTTCATCTAGCCACGTCTCCATCATTATGACTACATCCTATTGTGTCAAATGTCTCATAAACTCCCTATCCTTTCTCTCCAATCCTGCTATATTCCAGTAACAAATCTTCCATTCTTTTCTACTTTTGTTTCACATCATTTTTTCCTTCCTACTATTTCTTATTTTCCTATCTCCTGTCCCTTCCTCTCCTACTTTCCCTGCAAATGAAATTCTCTCTTAATTAAACATGTAATAGTTAATATTAAAACAAAACAAATAGTTTAATACAAAATTAAAAACAGTTGAATTCAAGAATAAGAGGCAAATTTCAAACAACAAAAAAGGTTTCAAAATGGAGTTTTATTTTTGATCAAATAGGAAAAAACTTTTTACCAGAAGATTAATTTTATCAATAAAAACGAATTTTCAACCACGAAAGATCAAGTTTTATTTTAAATGATCAGTTTTATAAAAAAAATGTTGTTACATTTTCAGCGAAGAAAATTGATCAAAAAAATAATTTTGAAAAAGACGAACAAATTTTTCAATTAAGTAGTTTAGAAAATTAATAAAAAAAATAATTTTGAAAAAAACGAACAAATTTTGCAATTGAGTAGTTTAATTTTGAAATAGAATAATTTTTAACTAATTACTTTACTTTTCGACCCGCGTAATTGAATCTTAAATCAAAAACAAGATGTTTGAACAAACAAGTAAAATTTTAACAAAACAAAAAAAATGTCAACCAAATTTTCTAATTTTTTATAAAATTGTTCAAGTTTCAACAAAAATACTTTAATTTTCAAGTACAAAAGGTAAATCTTTACTTAAAGATAAATGTAAATTTTGTGAAAAAGATTACAAAAGTTAAGCAAAGGGTTGAATTTTTAAGAAAGAATTGAATTTTTATCCCAAAAAATTAATTTTCCACAAAAAAGATGAATAATTAATTTTTAAAATAAATCTTTAACCCAGTATTTGAATTTACGACTAAAAAAGAGGATTTTAAACTAAAGAAGGTCAATTTTAAACAAAAAATGGAATAGTAAAATTTCAACTTAAGAAATTAGTTTTTAACCAAAACCAAAATGAATTTGTAACAAAATAGATAAATTTTGGAACAAATAGTAAAATTGTTAACCAAACGAGATGAATTCTGAATCAAAAATGTAATGCGTTCTATTAATTTAATTCAAATTATAGTGAAAACGGCAAAAATTAAAAAAATTCTTAAAAATAGGGGGAAAATCAGAATTCTTTAAATATTACTTGTCCATTAATTTTTTATAACAATAGTAATAATTTTGTGTTGTATTTTATTATTTTAACAATAAATGTTAAATTCATTTATGTAACATTTTTTGTAAAATAAAATTTTTTAGCAAGGAATGCCTGAAACTGATGTTTTGTTTATGAAATTTGTTATTAAGAATTAAAATGTTCAGTTTTACAATCGAAAATTGCTTCTAAAATATTACTACTAAGGCTTATTGGTAAATGAAAAATACGTCTTTGAGTAAATAGCCAAATTGAATATTTGTGTTTGAAATTGTTAATAGCAATTTCAATTGTTAATTACGAAGTTCTTTCAGACACTAAATATATTTCATTTGACTAAATCTCTATAATTCAGGATTAAAAAATATCACACAGAAAACAACATGTTTGATTATTCGTTTTTAGCAACTTATTATAAAAATTAATCTCAACCCTAAATTAATTATTTATGTTCTTAAAGTATATTTATATTGAATATGTAACATAACAAATGAAGTTTTTCAGTGAAAATATTAAATCCGCCCTTTTTACACTTTGCGTTAAATTAGTATTTATAAAAGAACTATTAATTCGCCAATCAGTACGAAAACTGTATCAATACAATTTCAATAAATTTAATTCTGAAACTTAAAAATCGAAATAATGCGCGTAAAAATTACAGTATGAACCAAATATCGAATTTTTCACCCAGAATAAAAATGTTGGAAAAATTTTGTTTTATCGGGTCATCTTTTATTTATCTGTTCATCTTGGCCTGTTTAGATTTAAATCACGTGAACTGTCTGAGCAGAGTTGCGTATATGTATACAATGTCGCAAAATCTTTTTTGATAGATTTGTTGCGCCGACTGTACAATGGCGTTATATAATGGGCCACTTCCCTCGTCGAGGGCTCGTAGGAAGCTGACTTCAAAGTCACGAGTTATCATTGACCAAAATTACCTCGTAATTGAACTCGTCTTACCGACTAGAGCCCAACTTAAATTTCACGTGAGATCGAACATGTCTTCATCCGCTTCTTTTCATCATGCAAGGGCACAATTGCACATCTTTTGTGATACCATGATCAAAATTCATCAAGAAAGGAATTTTGTTTTTGCAATTTTAATTTTTATAATGGACTAAAGTGGCTCAGTTTCTAGCCTAAACCCGACAGAATTACCGCATTTTGAAAAGAATCTACATGACCTTGTATTTTTCATTTTAATAATAATTTATATCAATAATTTATTAATTAAAAAATTTATACACTCATTTGAATTCCTTAATTACCCCGGATTCATCATCACTGACTTTAAAAACCCCTGAGTACTGACTTTTATTCAAAGCACGTGACCTTTTGTATTTTCGTCTGCCATGTTGAATCCGCCATTTTAAATTTCATAATATTGACCCCGGATTCGTCATTAACGAGCTGATAAACTCCTTAGTGCTTACTCATTAAAATCCCGTGACTTTTTCATCTTAGTCCATAATACTGGATCGGCCATTTTGAATTCCTGAATTTTTACCCCGGATTTTGAATTTTATTCCGAAATCCTGGATGCATCATTTTTAATTTATCAATTTTGTCCCCGGATTCATAAGCAGTGACCTTAAATACCCTTTGGTACTGGCTTTCATTCAAATCGCCTCACACTTTGCATTTTGGTCCGCCATATTAAATCCGCCATTCTGAATTCCAAAATTTTGTTCCTGGATTTTGCAAGTTGCTCTGACATATTGGATCCACCATTTTGAAATTTCTTACGTAAAGTGCAGATTCGTATTCAGTTGCAATTATCTTCATTATCATTAGCTTCAATACCATTATGGACATTACCATTATCTTCCTTACCATTACCGAAACTACCATTTCCGTCTATACCGTTACTGTCATTACCATTAATGTCATTACTATTACCGTCATTGCCATTCCTGTTATTGCCATTACTTTCACACGATTACCATAATGACCTTTATCGACCTTGAAAATTATCGTAATTAACATTACCATAACCGACATTACTATTATCTTTAATACCATTACCGTTATTTTCCACTGTTGTCCTTACCGTTACCATCATTATCATTAGAGTCATTATCATTACCTTCATTACCATTACTGACATTAACATTGCTGTCTACACCGTTACTGTCATTACCAGTAATAACATTAATATTAACATCATTACCATTACCGTGATTACCATCACCTCATTAACATTACCGTCATTGCCCTTACCGACTTTATCATTCAGTTCATTACCATTATTATCATTGCCATTATCATTAACGACAATATCATTACCGTTTATACCATTTCTAACATTACCATAACCGTCTACACCATCACTGCCATCACCGTTACTATCATTACGATTACTGACATTATCATTATCGTCATTACCCGTACCGACTTTACCATCAAGGTAATTTTGATGAATATCATTACCATTACCATCATTACTATTAACGACATTACTGTTACCGGCTATACCATCACTCTCATTACCATTACCGACATTACCAGTACTGTTATTGCCACTACCGTCTATACCATTACTGTAATAATCATTACCGTCAGCGCCCTTACTGACTTTACCATTATCCTCATTACCATTACCGAAATTACCATTACCGTTTTTACCATTACTGTTATTACCATATCGCCTATAACATTACCGTCATGGCCGTTAACGTCACTAACAATACTGTAATTACAATTACCATCTAAATCATTACTTTTATTACCATAACCGTCATTACCACTACCACCACTAAAATTATTGTTATTACCATTACTATCATTACCATTCTCAGTTAACTAGTTAATGTTAATTTTTCAACATTACCACTATTTATATATTTTCATAAAATAACATTGTCCAATTAACAAAAAAGTTATATATACATAACTAACTAACGTAACATAATGAAAAAATTTTCATGATTGTAAATCTTCTGTTAAACGTAATGCGTTTCGATTGAGATAACCAATTTCAATTCGAAATGTTGGAATATAACCTTAAATTATTCAAAATTTAAAAAACATTTTTGTTAACTCTGTATCAATTTCCAGTGAAAAACGCTATCATAACCTAAAATTGTTCTCTTATTTTGAAATCCAATGATTTTTAAAATAAAAAATGCCTATCTCTGGTATAAAACGCCAAAAAATGCTAAACTTATCCAAAAAATCTGAATTTCATGACACTGAATGATAATCTGAAGAATAATAATAAAAAAATTAAATAACTTTTTTATTATTAAAAACCAAAATTTTCGTCCAAAAACACTAATTTAAAATAACAACAAATTTCTCAAATTTTAAATCTTCTTTCAAATCTGATGATTTTATTTGGTTTTAAAATAACCGATTTGTAGTAAAAAATGCGAAAATATAACCTAAAATTGTTCGACAATTTTTTAACTTTTTTGATGCCAATGATTTCTTTATTAAATGTACAGATTTCTGGTAAAAAACGACAACAGAATCCAAAATTGTACTGAGAATTGTTAATTTAATGACACTGAAAGATACTCGGAAAAATAATGATAAACCAAAAATTTTAATAATTGTTTCAAATTAAAAATACGAATTTTGGACGAAAAAATCTAACAATTGATAACGGGAATTTTTCAAACTTTAAATATTTTTTTTAAATCTAATTTTTTTAATATTTCAAAATAATCGATTTTCGGCGAAAAATGTTGGAACGTAACCTAATGTTTGATAATTTACTGACTAAAGAATAACATTTCAAATAAACTTTGAAGTTCGTTTTTAATATTAGACTAATTGCTAGATTTTTTACAGATCGTTAACAATAATAAATAATAAATAATAATAATAATTTTTTATGAGTTTTTAGACTGGATATTTCTTTTTGCATCGTTCGGAAACCATAAATTCTATTTTGGCATAATTCTAATTCGAAAACAAGTTTAAATAAGAATGGCTTATTCCTCTGTAAAATACTTCCTGTTATCAATTAAAAATTTTAAAATTTGTATTATAAAATATCTCAAAATTAAATTTCTTTAAAAAATATTTGTCATCAGAGAATATTTTGCAGAATCTATGACATTGAAACAGGCGGATTGATAACCGTAATGTAAATTAATATTCGTCTAATAGCCACCAAGGACTTTCAAGATTATATTGAATATCTTGCATATAATATTTTTCTTATTATGTCATAAAAAATGTCTAACTGTAATGACTAATAAAAAACATTTAAAATTGTTTGAAAATTATTCTGCAATGAGCAATTCTTTTCGTTTGACTTAATTAAAACATCTAAAATAAATTTCTGGTGTGAGAAAATCGTAAGCTTCATTTAAAAGTCATCATGATTAATGTAGAATATTAAGACGTCCGGTGCGTGAACTGAATTAATTTTAATTTACTCAAATTCACCAAAGAATATTTTTTACCATAATCGTATGAGTTTTCAACAAATTAAAATAGTTCCATTTTAAACCAAATAGTTAATTTTTTAAGCCACAATATGAATTTTTTGAAGTTAGATAAATTTTCAATACAGAAATATAACTTTTTTATGAAAAAAATAAATTTTTTCTTCGAAAGGAATAATTTATAACAAAACCGTTGAATTAAATGAGAAAAAGAATTTTTTTCAAATAGATCAATCCTTAATAAACTAGATGAATTCTGAATCAAGAAAGATAAATTTTAAACAATATAGTTGAATTTTCAACTAAAAACACATATTTTATGATCCAAAAATGAAATCGTCAATTTTTAAGGTGAAGAAACGAATTGTAAACGAAGTAGTTGAATCTATAACCAAAACGAAATTTTTTCCAGGGTATCTTTATAACCAAAAAGACGAATTTTTAACAAAAATACATGAATTTTCTACTAAAGAAGTTGAATTTTAAACTTCTAATGTATAAATTGCCAACCAGAAATGGAATAGTTGAATTTTCGGTTAAAAACATTATTTTTGAACAAAAATAAAATAAATTTTAACAAAAAAGTTTAATTATTATAAACCGAGGTGTTGAATCGTTAAAAAAATGAATTTTTGACACAGTAGTTTAAATTTTAATCAAGTAGTTGAATTTCAACCAGAACGATAAATTTTTAACCACTCAGATAAATTTTCATGAAGATAGTTTTATTTCAAGCAAATTAGTAGAATTTGTAAAAAAATAGTTTGGTTGTTAACAAAAAATAATAATTTTCAAAGAAAATGATTTTTCAACCAAGTAGTTGAATTGAATCAAAAAGACGAATTTTTAACGAAGAAAAATGATTTTTCAAAACAATTTCTAAAATTTCAGATAGAAAACACCAAAGTTCGATTTAAAATATCGATTTTCGGCAAAAAATTAAATAGCTAAATTTTTGTTTAAAAAATAGTATGTTATACACCTATGAAGGATTAAATGTTTAGATATTAGATTTCGAATACAGGAAGCATGATTTAATGTAATTTTAAGGGTCATTTATGATAATTTGCCCTAAAAGGCCGAAAATTCAATTTAAAAATGTCTCTAAATTTCCGAAAATTCATTTAAATTTTCGAACACTTATGGTAATGTTACAGGTAGATATGGTAATTTACCATACATTACAAAATTCAATTTGAAACATATTTATGTATTTCCGGGAATTTCTGAAATTTGTTGGTAATTTATGGTAATATTACAGGTGATTTAAGGTGATTACCATAAATTGCCCAAAATTCAATTTAATGATGTCTATAAAATTCCGGAAATTTATGTAATTTTCAGTCATGTGTGGTGATTTTACAGGTAAACATAGTAAATTACTCTAAATTAACAAAAATTACAAAAAATTACCCAAAATTCAATTTTAAGAAATTTTTATAAATTTCCGGAAATTTATGAAATTTTTCGGTAATTCAGGGTAATATTACAGGTAATTTATGGTACCTACCCTAAATTGCCCAAAATTCAATTTACAAATGTCTATAAATGTCCGGAAATTTATGGAAACTTTCCGTAATTTTACAGGGAAATAGTAACTTACCATAAATTACCCGAAATTCAATTTTTAACATTTTTATAAATTTGCGGAAATTTATGAAATTTTTTGTTAATTTTGGTAATATTACAGATAATTTATGGTAACTTCAGATAAATTACCCAAAATTCAATTTAAAATTTTCAATAAATTGCTGGCAGTTTTTAGAAATTTCCGGTGATTTTGGGTAATTCGCTGTAATTTGATCAATTATATATGGTAAATTTCCATAAATTACCGTAAAATTCTATTATCTGCAACAAAAATTTTCTTATAGTTCATAAATGTTGGATTCCCCCCCCCCCCGTTTACAAACGTAGTTTTTGATGCGACCCCCCCCCCCTTTCCCTCAAATTCGCAACGTCATTAATGGGCGGCCCTAATGCTTATTGGACCAGAAAAGATATTCAGGGTAAGTCATCTAGATTTGTCTGATCAAAATCTTCCTTTTCCACTAGGAAGTTGTCTTTCTTCTGCCTGAGACATTTTTCAGTAGAAAAAGTTATTTTAATGGGACATAATATTGTACCTATTACAATAAAGCATATTTCTTGTAATATTCATTACTCACACTATACAAATTTGATATAAAATAACAAAAATTTTATTATAGAGTTCTTTTCTATTCAAATCAGAAAATTTTTTAACAAAAACTTCAAGGATTTCACAAAGATTTCAGGTATATTTTGGTAAAAATGCAAACCATCCGATGAATCATTTGATTTCATATTATAATTCGTTACCACCGGCAAATTTACAGGATTATTCAAGCAAGAACTGATTTAAATACCCTGTGAATTCTAGTTTTTCTTGTTTTCCATTTAAAGAGTTATTCATCTTGAAAAATATAGTTATATATAGCTATGAAGTGAAATTCTTCTTATCACATTATATTACATGTAACATCATATTACATCATGAATATAAATTTTACATTTTTTTTACGCTTGAACTCTAAAAATAAAATGTTGATATTAAAACAAAATAATGTAATACATTAATTCTACCTTGATGCAAAGCTCATCCTGACATCTATAAAATGTATTTTTATGTTTAATAAATGTTAAAGCAATTAAAAGTACGGCATCATATTACACACGAGGCGAAGTATATACTGTAAAAAAATCTGCAAATTTTAAAGAATAGTAAGTGGAAAAATGGTCTTATTCATATTAAATTTACTGGAATTTTCTCGCTGAAATAAGGAATCTTCTCGAAATCATATACAACCTTCTCGAATCATTTGAAGCTTTTCTGTAAAATCCATGAAAAAATTTTAAAAAATGAGCCATTTTTCTGAAGAAAGGGTAATACACAATGTTTCTGTTGAATTTAAAAATTTTTTGCCTCCAAATGCAGAATTATTTTTAATAACCAAATTATCTTGGTGGATTATGTCAAGAAGACGATTAAACACTATCCAATCTCCTCGATTCCTCGACTTCGCCTCCTTTTTTTCAACAATCCAAATCGGGATTTGGGGTGTTCGCTGATGCTCGCTTGACAATTTAAGTCATAAGAGAAAATTGCTGTGCTGCTCGTAATAGTGAGGCTAATGAGTTTATAAATTGACCCACAGGCTTCACTGCCTGAGGTCTGCCAGTCTCCATTCAGTGCGTGACTCAGTGACTCCAGTGACAATGGCGTGCGGTTAATTTTTACAAACGCAACTCATTATCGCATTAGTCGCATTTTTGCTCACTCCTATCACAGTAAAAAAATCGCCCCAGGAAACTGCCTCTTTTGCCACCGAGTCATGAATCCAATCCATCAGCCCAAGCCTTCTCTTTAACTCTAAGATGCAGGACCGGAAGTCCCTTTACAGGAAGTGCCAGTTCAGATTCCACTTTCAATTGCCTCATTACTCTACTTTACTCCCTCGGTGTGAAACATATTCCCAGGAAAAGCAGTCCTTTTTTGTTTAGAGTTTGGCTGAAGTTGAACTTTCTGTTGAACTTGTGTCGTTAGTTCTAAACAGTTTCTATTATGTCTAAGATTGCGGTAGAGTGATAAGGAAATATGCAAAGTGATAAGAGAAGTTGAGTGAAACTCATTATAAAAAAAAATTAATTTTTTTTATATTTGTGTGAAAAGTTTGAAATAAACGACAATGGCGAAGCAGACGACGAAGAAAGATAATAGAGAGGAAAGTCTTCTTCATATTCATCCTGAAGGGACTGAGGAGGAAGTTGATAAAGAGTGGGAGGATTTCTCGAGACTTATGACTAAGTTCAAGGAAAGAAGGATTCAACCTAGGTAAATTTTTCTCAACCTTTTAAAAATCGAAGAACATTTTTCTTTGTTTAAAAAAATATAAAGAAGTAATATTTGATTTGTTTGAATAGATTTTAATTGTTTTATTTAAATTATTTTAAACCGTAATTGTTAACTTTGAAGACTTTTCTCAAATTTTTATTAAATTATTTTAAATCTTTTCTAAAATATTTCTTTTTAATCTAAAAACAAAATATCATTCGAGCAAGACCCAAAATGGTACCTATTTTCCCCTAGAAAATCCCTGAATTAATTCTGTTATAGTTCTAGTAAAAGCAGATGTACTAACCTATTTTGAGCTGCAAATGAAACTTTCAAGGTCAATTCAGAAAAAGAGTTATTAAATTGCCAAAAATTGTTGGAAAAGGAGTAGGCTGTGAGGTAACTTGCGTTTCCCTTTTCCAGCTCGAAAAATTACTATTTTCAATCAAAAAAATGTTGATAAGCATTTAAAATTTATTGATAAGATAAAAATGATTCAAAACAATATAAATTTGAAATGGTTTATTTATTATTTTTTTATAATAATTTTGATCATTATCGTAATTTTTGCGAGCTGTAAAAGGGGTAAAAATGTTCTTTTTATTATAATTTTCGAGCTAGAAAAGGGTTAGTGGATAAAGAAACTTTCCTTTTCCTTTTCAGCTAGTAAAATTACCATTTTGAATTGAAAATATTTTTATAAAAATTTATAAATTATTAATGAAATAAAATGGATCTAAGATATTATAATTTAATAATTCCTTATTTATTAATTTATTTCTTTATTATAATTTTTTATTAATATCGTAATTTTTCGAGCTGGAAAAGAGGTAGTGTGCGTCGTAACTTGCGTTTCCTTTTTCCAGATAAAAAATTACCATTTTCAATCAAAAGAAATTTTTATGAAAATTTATAATTTAATTTATTTAAAAAAAAAACTCATTTAAAAGGGTATAATTTCATAATATTCTACTTATTTTTTTATTATATTTTTTTATTAATATTGTAATCTTTCCAGCTAGAAACTGTGTAGTGAATGATGTAACTGGCTTTTCCCTATTCCAGATCGAAAAATTACCATTTTTGATCAAAAAAAATTTCTATAAACTTTTATGATTTATTCATCAAACAAAATTGATTAAAAATTTTAGAATTTTTTATTTCATAATTTATTTCTTTATTATAATTCTTTCTTATTATTGTAATTTTCAAGCTGGAAAAGGGGTAGTGGATAAGGTAACTTGCCTTTCCCTTTTTCAGCTAGAAACATTACCATTTGAATTCAAACAAATTTCTATAAACATTAATAATTTGCCAATGAAACAAAATTTATTCAAAATATTATAATTTTATAATATTTCATTAATTTTATTTATTTTTTTAAACATAATTTTGTTAGTTTGTAAACTGAAAAAGGGCTAGGGTGTTTCGTAACTTGAATTTCCCTTTTCCAGATCGAATTATCACAATTTTAAATCCAGCAAATTTCTGTACAGATTTATAATTAATTAATGAAAAAATGGATTTCAAATATTCTAATTTTATAATATATATAGTGGATGAGGTAACTTGCTTTTCCTATTCTAGTTCGAAAAATTGTCATTTTTGATCAAAACAAATTTTTATAAACATTTATAATTTATTAATAAAAAATTGATTAAAAATATTATATTTATTAATTTATTTATTTATTAGAATTTTTTCTTATTATTGTAATTTTCGAGATGGAAAAGGGGTAGTCGATATGGTAACTTGCCTTTCGCTTTTTTAGCTGGAAAAATTACAATTTGAATTCAAACAAATTTCTATAACATTAATAATTTGTCATCTAAACAAAATTTATTTAAAATATTATAATTTTATTATTATTTTTTAAATAATTTTGATAGTTTGTAAACTGGAAAAAGGCTAGGGTGTGTTGTAACTTGCATTTCCCTTTTCTAGCTCGAATTATCACAATTTTAAATCCAGCGAATTTCTGTACAGGTTTACAATTAATTAATGAAAAAAATGAAT
>NC_046664.1:12091622-12109223 GCF_010883055.1 Belonocnema kinseyi | reverse complement strand
TGATGTAACTTGCTTTTCCCTATTCCATTTCAAAAAATTATAATTTTAGATTAACAAATGTCTATAAATATTTATAATTTATAATTGAAACAAAATTGATTAAAAATACCATAATTTTATATATCTGTATTTATTGTATTTTTGTACTAATATTGTAATTTTTCCAAGTGGAAAAAGGGATAGGGTGAGAAGTAACTTGCGTTTCCCTTTTTTAGCTCAAAAAGTTACCATTTACAATTTAAAAAATTTATAAACATTTATAATTCTGCAACTAAACTTGCATTTCCCATTTCTAGCACGAAAAATTACCATTTAAAATGAAACAAAATTCTATAAACATTAATAATTTGTCAATAGATCAGAATTAATTTAAAATATTATAATTTTATAATAACTAATCAATTTATTATTATTTTTTATTAATATTGCTAGTTTTTAAACTCGAAAAGAGTTTGAGTACGAGGTAACTTACCTTTCCCTTTTCCAACTCAAAAATTACTATTTTAAATCAATTTGTATAAACATTTATAATTTATTAATGAAACGAAAACGATTTAAACATTATAAATTCATTATATTATATTAATTTTTTTATTATAATTTTTTAATAATGTTGTTCTTTTTAAGCTGGAAAGGGGGTAAGGCACGAGGTAACTTACCTTTCCTTTTTCCAGCTGAAAAAGTCACCATGTGAAACCAAACATATTTTTATAAAAATGTATAATTTATTATTGAAGCAAAATTGATTAAAAGTATTTTAATTTTAATTAAAACAATGCTTAATTTTTACTATTCTAATATTTGAAATGTAGTAACTGTTAGATATTATAATTAATCAACAATCAATAAAATTCTTTAAAATAATGCAAATCAATTATCAATTGTAATAAATTTCTTCTCATATTGTTTCGTTCTTTACTTGTTTTTAAATCAAAATAAAAAGAATATAATAATACAATTTTATTTTATGTTTTATTTTAGACAAATATAAATGTTATTGTAAAAAGTTTAGAAAAGTGAGTATAGAAGGATTATAATTCTGTAAAAACAAAAAAGTTAAAAAAATCATTTATTTAAAAAATTTAGATTATTTTTGTAATTTTCGACAATAATACTAATGTTTTTTGATCTCCTGCGAATGATACTTTTGTACTAACAAGAAGTTTTTAGAATTTTAAAAATATTCCTAAATGAAAATTTGAAGGTTAATTTAGGAAAAATAATGATAAAATTACAAAAAATAGAGATCATTTTTGATATTTAAAATTTTTTTAAACATTAATGATTTATCAATAAGAAAAGTGTATTTTGCACATTATTATTTAAATGTTGACTCTAAAATTTTTCATTTTCACTATTCCAATATTTTAAATCAATTAATTGTTAAATTTAAAAATAAATCAGTAATTAGTGAAAATCTTCAAAATAATTCAAATCCGTTAATTCTTAACATGAATCAAATTTTGTATCGATTCACATTTCATTCAATCAAATTCACTTCTTCTTACATCGTTCTGAAATTTGGTTTAATCATAAGCCTCTAAAAAAATGTGTAATATAAAAACTAATTGTTTTTTCTTCAGAAAAATAGGCACGTGTTTATAAAAATGGTGTAAAAGTTATTATTAATTGATTATAATTTCGTGAGAAAACCTAAACGTTGAAAAAAAATCATAATTGTTGAAATTAAGTTTGATGGAAATTTTGGTGTTTTTGACAAAAATGCAAATGTTTTTTGTTCGCTGTCGACTGATATTTTGATTTTGTACTAAGAAGAAGGTTTTGCAAAAAGTCTCAAACTATTTCTTAAAATTTCTAGGAAATAATTGTTTTAATTATTTCTATTTTACACTTAACTTTTTAATTTTTGTACAAAGAAAATCTTGTACAAAATAGATTAATAATTTGCCTGTTAACCGAACAGGGGGGGGGGGGCATGAAATGCAGTTTTTCTTAATTAATAAAACATATTTTTAATTTTGAAAATAATAAGACAAATAATTTTGAAAAAAATGTATACATTTTTTATTATTTAATAGACCTTCTCAAGCGTTCTACCCATGTCCTCCATCCAATCAAGATGAGGAACAGCAGTACTTCGACCCCTTCGACTATTTTAACACTGTTGTAAGAATAATTAATTTAAAACTGCCACTATTTTGCATGATGCATTTACACGCTTTTAAATATTTTCCGACTTCCACAATTACTCAAATAAAGTAGACAATAATATTTTTAATTTTAATTTTTATGTTTATAGAAAAATTTGAGCATCTATTGCTAAATCAAAATATGGTTATTTTCTTCAGAAAAAACAGTGAAGCAGCAGAATTTTTCTTTACAAGAATTTAAATGTGAACAATCTTTAACTCATTTAAAATGATAAATTTATCATAAAAAATTTACTTGCCAGTAATAATATTTTTTTTCATAATTTAGAATATGCTTTTCACTTTTATTGAAAGTTAAATTAAGGATGTTCACCACTTATCTCAAGTTCAAAAATAGGCATTTTCAAAAATAATTTCTAAAATCTAGAAAATTATTCTTGTTTTTAATTGTAAATTATTTTGGAAGGTAACTTAAGGCCTACTTTCGGAAAAATATTTCAGGTTCAAATTGTTTATTTAACAGTGCTTTTTTTTACTTTAAGGAAAAGTGGCATTAATATTTTGTTATTCAAAAAATTTTTTCAAAGAAAATATTGTTTATAAAAATATTAATTGTATAATAGCTAAATGAAAATTTTCAGATAAAAATTGCATCATAGATAACACTTCTTAACTATAATATTTGTTTCTAAACTTCCCTTTCGGTTTTTTTAAAAAATCAGTTCCGTCTAGGTATAAGAATATCTCCCTTAATTTGATCAATCATTTTCAACATATAAGTTTTGAGTTTGAAATAAATAGTGAATATCGTCGATCTTTGAACTTGGATCAGTTAGAATTATTTCTAATTTTAATTATTGACTGAATGCTAGCCATTAAATATTTTTGAAACTTATGCAATAGATAAAATTCAATCGAACAAAGCGAACGGAATAAATGAACGAATGTGCTTAATCCATTCCAAGCATGTATCACGCAAGTTATGTAGCCTGCCGTCAAATCTTAAATTATAATTAATGTTGAAAATGTCTTTGTTAATTCTTTCTTAAAGCGTACTTAAAAATTTAAAAACCAAATTAAGATACTTTAAAAAATTGGCATGTCTGCTGAAACTAAATTGACATGGGAATTGCATCTGGATAAGAACCATATGTGAGAGAATGACATCTGGATAAGGACCATAAGTAGAATTTTTCTAGATTAACAAGGAAAGTAAAAATAATATTACTTTTATACAAAAAGAGATTATTATTTTTCTTTTTAAGTTGTAATTTTTAACAAAGAAAGATGATTTTCAAACCAAATGGTTGAATCAAAAAAAAATATTGCTTTTAGACCAAAAATTTAAACTTACAATCAAATAGTTTAAATTTGAAACGAAAGAGACGAATTTTCAAACAACTATCTAATTTTCAAACACAAACGATTAATATTTAACCGAAAACAATTGCATTTAATCAAATAGATCCTAAAGTAAAAAAGACACTGTAAAAAAATAAAATTTAATTTTCAGTCGAAAAGGATGATTTTTTCTAAAGACGAATTTTAAACGAAGCTGTGGAAGTTTGCACCAAAACAGATAATTTTTTTGAATAAATGTTCTAATTTTCAACACAGTAATAGAGTTTTTAACAAAAACAAAACAACAAAAAAACGAATTTTCAGTCAAGGAGATGAACTTTCAACTGAATTTATAAATTAAAAAAAAAAGTTATTACTTTAGCTTTCAATCAATATGTTAATGTGAATCAATACAAAAAGATGAATTTTCAACGAAGAATGTAATACTTGATATTTAAAACAAAAAACTATATAAATTTGAAAGAAAAAATAGCTCAATGAAAATTTAAAAAAATATATAATAGTCAATATTTTAACCAAAAAGTGCTTGATTTGAAATAAAAAACATATAAATTCAATAAAAACAGATGAATTAAGAAAATATATTTTTGATTTTCAACCACTTTGAAACAATTAGTTAAATTTTTCTTCAAAATAATAGAATTTTAACCACAAAAAGAAAAAATTTTAACAAAAAAGATTATTACTAAGCCAAAAAGGGAAATTAAAAAGAAATTAATGTTCAACCCCAAAAAGTGAAATTTTAACAAAAAAATTAATCTTTTACGAAAAATATTAATTTTCGACTAAAAACGATCAAATTTTAACCAAAAATAAAAGAGTTGAATATTTAGTAAAAAAATTAATTTTCAACCAAGATAAACCAATTTTCAATAAAATATTTAGATTTTCAACCAAAAAAGATAGAATAGTTAAATTGTCAATTACAAATATTAATTTTTAACTTAAAACCTTCAATTTCCTTAAAAAAAAATAAAACTGCTGAAATTTCAGTGAGAACATTTAATTTTCGACATCAAAGATGAATCTTAGACAAAAGAGTTTAATCTTTAACCAATGAAATGAGTTCTTAACAATTTAGTTTAAGTTTCAACAAAATAGTTTGATTTTCATCCACAAAAAAACAAATTTGCAACAAAACAGTTGAGTTTTCAAGCCAAAAAGATGGATTAAAAAAAAAGAGTTGAATTTTGAACTCAAAAATGTGAATTTTTAACAGAAAACTTAGTTTTTATACAAAAAACTAAATTTTTATCTAAAAACGTTCAAACGATCTATTTTTAACAAAAAATGAAATAATAACATTTTCAATACGAAAAATTAATTTTCAACCAACAAAATAGACGCTAAAAATGAAAATAATTTACTTTTAGTGTGAAGTCTTCTTTTATATTTTCATGGTGAATAATTTTTGTAAAATCTGCATTGAGATGGATTAGTAGAACACACATTTTTTTTAGTTTTGGCTTTAAAAGTGTACTATTACATTTTTCGTTCATAATTTATCTCGTTTGGTGGAAAATTTTACTAGTAGTTTGAAAATAAAATTATTTTATTGAAAATCTGACTTTCAAATCTTTCTTATCAAAAATCCAGCTACTTGTTTGAAGGCTGTACTAATTCGGCAAAAATTTTTTTTGGTTGCAGATAGATTATTTTACTCGAAAATTTATCCATTTGATGAAAAATTTCACTTCTTTTTTGAAAATTAGTTTTTTTTATATTTTGTTGAGAATTAATTTTTCTGAATGGCAATTTTACCATTTCACATTTGGGTTGACGATTAATCTGTTTTGTCTGGGTATTAGATTATTTTGTCGAAAATTCGTTCTTTTTGTTGAAAACCCAAATTATTTATTTGACTTAAACTATTCTTAAAAAAAATAATTTTTTGTTTGTAGATTCATCATTTCAGTTAAAATTTCATATTTTCCATTTGAAAATTGAACTGTTTTGTAGAAAATTCGTCGTCTTGGATACAAAATTTGGTATACAATTAAACTGTTTGGTTGAAAATTTAACCACTTTGTTAACAATTTAACTATTTTAATGATAATTTAACTTTTTGGTAGATAATAACGTTGTTCTTGAAAAATCATAATTCAGGGTCGAAAATTAAACCATTTTGTAAATGCGTCATCTTTTTGGCTTCGAAATACAACTTTTTTGTTAAAAATTTATGTATTTAGTTGAAAATTAATTTTTTAATAGAAAATTAATTTTCTTTGATAGAAATAAATTTTTTTTCTTAACAATTGAAATATTTGATTGTAAATTAATCTTCTTTTTTGGGTTAAAGTTGAACTATTTGATTGAAAGTTAAACTACTTTATTACATTTTTTTATTCATCCTTTTGTTTAACATTAAAATTTTTTGGAAACTGCGTGTTTTTTAAAATTAATTTTTATGTCTGAAAATCTAGATTTTTTTTGTTTGAAATTAATCAGTTTTTTGGTTGAACAGTCCCATTATTTTATTGTAAATTCTTTTTTATCAAAAATTCAACAACTACTTACTTAAAAGTTAAACAAGTTTATTTGAAATTAACTTTTTTTTCTAAAATTGTTTTTTTTTTTGTTAAAAAATCAACTGCTTTGTTTAAACTTTAATACATTTTTAAAAGATGCATTCGTTTGATTGAAGATTTATTATTTTAGTTAAAATTGCATATTTGCCTTTTGAAAATTGAACTATGTTTTAGAAAATTCGTCTTTTTGTATTAAAAAATTCTACAGTTGTTTGATAAAAAATTCATCCCTTTGTCAAAAATGTGAATATTTGGTTAAAAATTCATTTTTTCAAATTCAAGTTTTTGGTTGGAAATTTGTCTTTTTTGTTGAAAAATTAACTGTTTTTTAACATTTTTCCTTCTTTGCTTTTGATTTAACCAGTTGAAAATTCCATTTTTTTGCTGTTAAAAATTAATTTTTTGAACAGAATATTTGACAATTCCGATTTTGGTTTCAAAATTGTGTATTTCCGTTGAAAATGCAACTATCCTTGAAACAAATTGTCTTTTTGGCTTGAAAATTTAACTCTTTGGTTAAAAGTTAAACTATTTTGTTGGAGATTCTTTCGTTTGAAAGATAAACTATTTTGTTAAATTCAATAATGTATTTACAATAAATTTCCTTTGAAAAATTTATTTTTCTATTTTCATAAAGAAATGTTCCTTATCTAAGATTCATTCTCACACCTTTAATTTAATTAGAATAAATTTTTTTTTTAATAATAAAATGCATTTTTTCACGGATTCGACTCATAAAATTTGCTGCACACGCCTATTGTATTTCCTCAAGGAAATTTCAAAAGTTCACTGCCTCGATATTTGATCACGTGACATTTGCACATTTATGTCGAGTAGACTTTTGATGTTCTTGACTGTCGGCCAAATACAAGTGTCAAGTTCTCGAATGGTTACGTACAGCATTCTTTCCTTCTCTTCCTTCCTATTCTGCGCTCTAGAATAATTAATTAAAAACGAAATTGATTATAAAAAAGAAATTCATAAAAAAATAATAAAAAAGAATATTAAAAAAATTAATTTAAAAAATTCTGTAAGTAGGTACGTACATTTAGGCGAATGCTGCCTACAGTGGATAATGCAATCTACAGTATATAATAATTAATTAAAAATGCTATGTCTGTATAAAATAACTAATTAAATTCAATTAATAATTAAGACACTATAATATATAAAAAATTCAAATTCAAATTAGTTAATATTTGTTTATTTGTGTTCTTAAATAATTATTATTAACTGTAGGTTGCATCATTCACTGTAGGGAGGGTTTCCCTACCAGATATTTCACTAGTCACATGAAATTGGACAAATTGCTTTTCGAAAATTTAACTAGTTTTTCTTTCTATATCATAAGTAATTATAAACTTTTACACAAAAAATTAAAAAATTTAATTATTGAAATCGGTGAAAAAACGAAACCAGTTCTTACTAGGGATTACCAGATTAAACTGAATTTGGCGAAACACCTGTGTCGAATATAAATTTGTGTTTTAATGGTTCCATTTTTCTTAGAAGAGATTTAAGAGATTTCAATTTTTGAATAAAAAATCAATTGATTTATTGAGACGAATAATGTTAATTTAATAATAAAATACTTTCAAATAATTTTCTTTGGCACTTGCAAATTAAATCCTAAATTTTATTATTTCTTATTGTTTTGTCTATTCTTTGTCTACTTTTGCAATATTTCAAAATAAGCATCAAAATGAAAGAAGCTGCAAATAAAATAATTTAAATATTTTTTCCTCAACAGAATTTTACCTAAAGGAGGAATATTATTTTTCTGTCTATTCTGTCTCTTTAAAAAAATATACATCAAATTTAAAGAAACTTTAGGTAAAATAGTTTACTTCTTTTTTGCAACAACAAGTCTAGAGAAAAAATATTATTTTCTATATATATATTTATTTTCTATTCCTATCTATTTTTTATATATTTTTTGTTGATTCTAGCTGTTTAAAAAAAAAATATCTTCATCAAAGACGCTTTTATTAAAATAATTCAACTATTAAAAAAAATGTTTTTCTAAAGAAGGAATATTATTTTTCTGCTTATTTTGGCTATTTTTCAAAATAAATATTAAAAGCAAAATAAATATCAAAAGCAAAGAAGAAGCTTTTCAATAAAATAATTTATTTTTTAAAAATATTTATTTAAAAACGGAATACAATTTTTCTGTATATTTTCTTTCTATTCTCGCCATTTTCAAGATAAATATCAAAATTTTACCTGAAGAAGCAATATAATTTTTCTGTCTCTTTTCTTCCCTTTTTGGCTTTTTTCGAAACGAATATTGAATTATAAGAAGGGGCTTTTACATGAAATAGTCCAATTATTTTTTTTTCCAACAAAATCTTTATCCAAAGAAGGAATATTATTTTTCTGTCTATTTTCTGCCTGTTCTGACTATTTTTCAAAATAAATAGCAAAATCAAAGAAGAAGCTCTTGGAAAAAGTTATTCAATTCTATTTTTTCATTCCAAAAAATGTTAATTTAAAAAATTATTATAATTATTTCGCCTTTTTCCGCTATTTAAAAAAATAAATATTAAAATTAAAGAAGCTTCAAATAAAATAATTTAATTTTTTTTCCAAAAAAAAATCTGAAGGAGGAATATTATTCTTCAGTCAATTTTTCGTCCATTCGAGTTATTTTGCAAAACAAAAATATTAAAGTCAGTAAAGCTTTAAATATAATAATTCAATTTTTTTCCAAAAAAGATTTACCTAGAGAAGGAATATTATTTTTCTCTCTATTCTGGCCATTCTTTAAAATAAACACCAAATCGGAGTAGCTTAAAATAAAATAATTATGTTTTTTCCAAAAAAATGTTTATATAAAGAAGGAATATTATTTTTATCTATTCTGGTTATTTACAAAAATAAATATAAAAATTAAAGAAGATTTAGATAAAAAAATGCAATTCTTTTATTCCAAAAAAAAATCTCAAGAAGAAATATTATTTTTCTATCTATTTTCCGTCTATTCTAGCTGTATTTCAAAACAAAAATATCAAAATAAAAACAGATTGAAATAAAGGAATTCAATTTTTTTCCAAAGAAATGTTTATCCAAAGAAAGAATATTATTTTTCTGTTTATTCTGGCCATTTTTCAAAATAAATATCAAAATCAAAGAAGGTTTAAATAAATTAAATCAATTTTTTTCCAAGAAAATGTTTATCTAAAGAAAAAATATTATTCTTTTGTCTATCCTTCGTCTATTCTGGCAATTTTTCAAAATAAATATCAAAATCAAAGAAGCTTTAAATAAAATAATTCATTTATTTTTCTCCAAAAAAATGTCTACCTAAAGAATGAATATTATTTTTCTGTCGATTCTGGCTATTTTTCAAAATAAATATCAAAATTTGAAGAAGTTTTTGAATAAAATAATTTAATTCTTAAAAAAAATATTTTTAAAAAAGGAATATAATTTATTTGTCTATTTTCTAGCTATACTGTCTATTTTTTTATTTTTAGAAATGAATATCAAAATCAGAGAAGGTTTAAATAAATTAATTGAATTTTTTTATGTTTTCTGAAAGAAGGAATATTGATTTACTGTCTATTCTGGCTATTTTTCAAAATAAGTATTTAAATTTAAAGAAAAAGCTTTTGAATAAAATAATTTAATTCTTTAAAAAATATATATTTTAAAAAAAGGAATATAAATTATTTGTCTATTTTCTAGTTATTCTGGGTATTCTTTCTATTTTTAGAAATAAATATCAAAATCAGAGATGTTTTAAATAAATAAATACAATTTTTTAAAGAAAACTGTTATCTAAAGAATGAATATTATTTTTTTTGTCTATTTTGGCAATTTTTGAAAATAAGTATCAAAATCAAAGAAGTTTAAAATGAAATAATTCGATTCTTTAAAAAAAAGTTGAAATAAAGAAGGAGTATTATTTTTCTGTGTATTCTGGCCATTTAAAGAAATAAATATAAAAATTAAAGAAGCTTTAGGAAAAATAATTCACTTCTTTTTTCCAACAAAATATCTAGAAAAGAAATATTATTTTTCTGCCTATTTTCTGTCCATTCTAGGTGTTTTTCAAAATAAAAATATCACAATCAAAGAAGCTTTGAATAAAATAATTCAATTATTAAAAAAAAAAAGAATATCTGAAGATGGAATATTATTTTTCTGTCTATTTTGGGTATTTTTCAAAATAAATATCAAAATCAAAGAAGAAGCTTTTGAATAAAATAATTAAATTATTCATTTCCAAAAAAATGTTTATTTAAAAAAGGAATATAATTTTTCAGTCTAATTTCTATCTATTCTGACTATTATAAAAATAAATATCAAAATCAGAGTAGCTTTAAATAAAATAATTCAATTATTTTTTTCTAACAAAATATTTATTTAAAGAAGGAATATTATTTTTCTGCCTATTTTTGTCTATTTTGGCAATTTTTAAAAATAAATATCAAAATCAAAGCAGCTTTCAAAAAAATAACTCAAGTTTTTTTAAAACACATTTTTTATTTAATGAAGGAATATTAATTCTCTGTCTAATTTTACGAAATTCGACCATTTTTTTTTACATTCAAAAAAGGCAATTAAGGAATCGTCTACTCGGGAATCAGTTTCACACATGTGTGTAAATCAACCTTGAATCTTAGATCGTGTGAACCGACCCAGGCAGGTGGCATCCAGCCACGTGACTGTTTCGAAAGGAATATTGGTTTGCAGATAAACCATAAGATTGGTCAATAAACAAACGCCTGATGCAATATTTTTTCTATTTATTTTTTTTTAAAGAAAATAAGACTTTTATTCATAAATTAATAATAATAGCGTAAAAGTTGAGACTGAGATCAAGGCTTTCGTTCTTTTTTAATACAACAGTCTTAATTGTCATTTAATAATAATATGTAAGTACAAAGAATGAACTACTAGGACTGGTTCTTTCAATCAATAAATCTTGTATAAGTATTCGTGCAAATAAAGTTGGTTGTCTCAAAAAAAATTTTGGTTATTTACACCAAAATTGATTTTTTGTTTTCTTGAACTCTCTAATAATAATAATAATTTAAAATAAATTTTCCTAATATTAAATAATAATCTACCGCTAATTTATTAATTTACTTAGTTCAGATTCAACCTGAAATGGTTAAAATTTGAAAATTTTAATCATAAAATGAATAATTTAAAAAGTTTTGATTTTTAAATTATTTAAATTTACTTACAAAAATTGAATTTTTTTTAATTTTTGTGTATGAAAAATTTTTGATATCACAATTCTTGGCAATTCAAAAATTTTTTGTTTTAACCGAAGTTTGAATTCCCTTTATCACCATTTTTTGTTTAAATGGTTTGTTGTTAAACAATTCAAAATTAAATGCTTCCAGAATTATTTCAAAACAATAAAAAAGGAAGAAAATATTTTCGAGATTTTCAGCCTTAAAAATTTAATTAAAAGATTGTAAAAACTAGGCTTTGAAAGTTTATTTATTTTTTATTTAAAAATGTTCCGAAATATTAGAAATTTTAAACTCAAATCAAAGAAATAAATAAAGTTTAATAAAGGTCTAAAAAATATATATAAAGTAAACTATCTAAAGAATCTTACATTGAATTGAGTTGTATTACGTTTAGTTTAATTAAATATGTTTAAAGACAGTTTATTTTATTCAATTACACTGAATGACATTTAATTCCATTTTTTCCAGTTGGGTGCCACTCGATTTCATTGGGTTCTTTATAATCCCACTGAATTTCGTTAACTTTCATTCAATTCCATTTAATGCCTCTAAATTCCATTAACCTTCTCTGCATTTCATCGTATACACGAAATTCTTTTGAATGTCATTTAATTATATTAAATAGCATTAAATTATATTCAAATTCATTTAATTTAATTGAATTATTTTGAATGTCACTGAATGTCACAGAATTCCATTAACTTCAATTGTATTTCATTGAATACATTCAATTCTTTTGAATGACATTGGATTCTATTAAATAGCGCTCAATTATATTGGATTTAATATTATTACATTGAATTATTTCGAATGCCACTAAATTCTATTAGCCTTCATTGTATTTTATTAAAAACACCGAAATTATTTTGAATGTCATTGAATTGTATTATGCGGCACTTAATTCTATTTAATTTCATTTTATTCTATTTAATTTTTTTTACATTACAATAGATTTCATTACTTATAATGTATTTTCTTGAAAAACTAATTTCTTTTGAATGTCATTAAATTCTATTGAGTTGCATTGCATTGTATTACATTTCATTTTAATCCATTGAATTCTTTTAAATGCCACTAAATTCCATTAAACCTCATTTTATTTCATTGAATGCATTACATTCTTCTAAACCTCCTTAAATTTTATTAAGTGGAGCTAAATTCTATTTAATTCCACTGTATTCGACCAACCTTAATTGTATTTCATTGAATGCATTAAATTGTTTTTAATCTCATTGAATTCTATTGAGCAGCGCTAAATTCTATTGGACTCCATTAAATTCTTTTGAATGCCATTGTATTCTACTAAATTTCATTGTATTTTATTGAATGCAATGAAATTATTTTGAATGTCATTAAATTTTATTTATTGTTATTTAATTCTATTCAATTCCATTTAATTCCATTGAATTATTTAAAATACAACTGAATTCCATTAATCTTCATTGTATTCTACTGAATACATTACAATATTTTGAATCTCATTGAATTCTATAAATTGGCACCGAGTTTGATTAAATTACATTTTATTCTATTAATTTTTTTTAAACTCCAATTAAATCCATTGTGTTTTATTTCGTTCAATCTTTTTGAATACCAGGAGTTTCATTAACCTTCATTTTATTTCAATGAATACATTGCATACTTTTGAATGCCATTGAATTATATTAACTGTAACTGAATTATATTGAATTCGGTTTTATTCTAAAAAATTTCATTCTTTTAAATTCGACTAAATTCCATTAAACTTTACTGTATTTTCATAAATAAAATTAAGTTTTTTAAATATCATTTAATTCTATTGATTGGTACCGAGTTCTATTTAATTCCATTTTATTTTAATGAATTATTTTAGATACTGCAGACTTCCATTAACCTTCATTGTATTTCAATGAATACATTATATTTTTTTGAATGTCATTAAGTTCTATTAATTGGCACTGAATTATATCAAATTCTATTTTATTCTATTCAGTTTTTATTTACTCCACAGAATTCCATGAACCTTCATTCTATTTTAGTGAATACAACTAAATTATTTGGAATATTATTGAATTATATTAAGTGGAACTGAATTCTATTCAATTGAATTTTATTTCGTTCAACTATTTTGAAGTTCACCGAATTCCAGCCACTATAATTGTATTTTATTCAATACATTACTTTCTTTTGAATGCCATTGAATATTATTAACTGACACTGAATGATATTGCATTTCGTATTATTCCATTCCATTAATTTATTTTAATTCGAGTGAATTCTATTAAACTTAATTGGATTTTATTGAATACAACGAAATTATTTTGAATATAATAAAATTCTATTAAGTGTCACTAAATTCTATTGAATTCCATTTTATTCTATTGAATTCTTTTAAAAGCCACTAAATTCCACTAAAATTTGTTCTATTTTTGCGAATACAACTAAATTTGTGTGACCATCACTGAATTCTATTGGCTGTAACTGAATTCTATTCAATTCCATTTTATTTCGTTCAATGTTTTTGAATGGAACCGAATTCCATTAACCTTTATTGCATTTCATTGAATACATTGCATTCTGTTGAATATCGTTTAATTCTATTAACTGTAACGGTATTATATTAAATTCCGTTTTATTCTGTTCAATTCATTTCTTTTGAATTCGACTGAATTACATTAAACGTTTTTGAGTTTGATTGAATGCAACTATATATTTTTTAATATCATTGGATTCTATCGAGGGGCAATGCGTTCTATTCAATTCCATTTTATTCTATTAAATTATTTTATTATAAGCTTGATTTTCTTTGAATAAATACATTCCATTCTTTTAAATGTAATTAAATTCTATTTAGTGGTGCTAAATTCTATTAAATTTTATTTTATTATATTGAATTCTTTTGAATGCCACTAAATTCTATTAACCTATATTTTACCTATTTCACTGAAAACAGCTACATTTTTTTGAATCTCATTGAATTCTATTGAGTGGCACTGAATTTTATTAAATTCAAATTTATTTGATTGATTGCATTAGAATCCCACTGAATTCCCCTTAATTCAAAATAATGTTGATTAAAAACGTTAAGCTTTTTTCAACAGTTATCTATTTTACAATGAAAAAATTCTGTTAAGTAAATCCATTATTTAAATACTTTTCTTAGAAAACAAATATTGATGTTATAAGTTGAAGATCTACTAATTTCTTTCTTAATTCTGATTCGGAAATGTGTTCGATGGAAATATACTCGCTTGTTGTTCGTTTACAAAAATCGTTATAGATAGGGAAATTCCATTGTAATAAAAAATCACATTTTTTATGTAAAACGGTTTGTTATTGTTTTGCAAATAGGAGCAATCACCATTAGGAATACTTTGAAAAATAAACGAGACCTTGATATGTCGCTAATTGTTCACTGTCTGTACGATTCATTGCCAACTACTAAGTGCCAATTTTTAGTCGTTGCGATAAACCGCAGACTGGGTTGCAAATATAGTATTTCTTTAAATATAGGTTATTAAAATTTAATGACACTAGTTTAAAAAAATTAAAAAATATAAAAATTATTATTGATTTATTACAGTCTTTTTATTTTCAGTCGTAGCATACTAAAAGAATGGTACAAATCTAACAAATCCGAGGAAATCATATTCTCACAACTTTTAAAGCTATAAGCACTTTAAATTTAGAAAATGTTACGAGAAAAAAATTAAAATTTTAAAGACGAAAATAAACTATAATTTACTATTGTTAATGGAGCCAAGTATTTGTATTGTACTGTTAGACAGTACTGTACAAATCGGCAGGAATCTAGCGGATTCCTCCTTTATCGACAGAAGGTAATCCAGAGGCCTACTTTACTGACTATAGTTTATATAGATTCCTATGATTTTATCGACCGTCAATGTATATTTGTACCTCACTATCGGTCGGCAATAAAGGTTTCTAGTAGGTATACAATCAATGTCGGATTTTAACGATTTTCAACCTATTTTCAGATATTTTTTAATATTTGACGGATTTCGAAACTTTGTAAAGGGTTTTAAGAGATTTCTAGGGATTATGTACGACATCCATCTAATTCAAACGATTTAAGTGATTTTAATGGATTTTAAAGGATTTTAAGAGATTTTTATAAGACTTAGAAGATTTCAACTAATTTAAAGAATTTCGACAAATTAACCAGAACAGACGTATTTTCAATAAAAGATAAATTTTCAATTTAATGGTTCTAATAGTGGATGATATGTTATTATAAATTGTATTTGAATAATTTGTTGTTTATATTTTATTTGAATCTAAAAGTTGCTGACTAAATAGTTGGATTATTACACTAAAAAGATCAATTTTTAACCAAAAATACAGTAAGTGAATTTTCATTTCTGATCAACAGTTTTTAATCGAAAATTAGAATTTTCTGCAAAAAAGTTAAATTTCATACCAAATAGTTGCATTTTTTACCAAATGGATCAATTTTTTAATAAGATGATTACTTTTATTTACCGAAAGAGACGAATTAAAAAAAGAGATATTAGTCAACATTTTATTTTATTAATTTTTAATTTATATTTTTCTCATTCGTAATGTTTTTTAATTAAATGGTTATATTTTCTTACTTAAAAGGAAACATTTTTAACTGAAAGTGCAATAGTTAAATTCTTATTTAGGGTAATTATTTTTTAACACAAAAAAATATTTTTCGAAGAGCAGTTTAATTTTGAAAAAAATTGTTGAATCTTTAATACAAAAAGATGGATTTTCCAGAGACCTGTTGACTATTTTGGCACTATTTTTAAAATTTCATCAGAGGAGGTGATGTTTTGAAATGAGTATCTGAATTTAATTTTCAAAATTATAAGTTCATACCTTTTAGTTATTTATCGATGTATTTAGATGCGCTAATTAAAAGTACATATGTTTTAATTATTTAACCATTTTTTTACACGTTGTTATTTTTCTGTTAAAATGCACATTTTCTGTATTTTTTTTTTAATTTTGAAAGTGTATTATCAATCAAATTTCTAAAAACTACAGTCCAAATAAAAATATTAAAAAGTCAAGTAAAAATTATTTGATTGTTTCAATGCAAACAATTGTTTAATGCTTCTTATGTTTTGAATTAATTAACTAATTATTACCTGATTAATTTTGTTCTCAGGATTAAATTACATAAAGATATAATTGTTATGTGCTTAGTAAATTAATATAAATTTATTATATCTTTAAGGGAATGTAGTTGAATATTCACATAAATTTCCATCATAAAAATTTATTAATATTTAAAATATCTCTATTTCAATTTCATATATTTTGGAAAGGTTTGTATATGAAATGAGTATATAAATTTATTTTTCGTAATTATATGTACTTATGTTTTGTTTTTTCTGGAATTAGTTTAGAATGTTATTAATCAATCAAATTTTTTGAAATTAAAGTTTAAATTTGGAAAAAGTGAATTGGAATGTCTCAATAAAAATAATTTTGCATTGTTTTTTAAGTTTTTACTTGATGAAATAATTATGTTACGAATAATTTTTTTCAAAATATTACATTACATAAAGATTGAATTTTAATTTCTTTTAAATCAAGTATCATAAATTGACAGATTGCTTTAAGGTCATGTAGTTGAATATTTTCTATAAGTTGTATAATAATAATTGTCTGTATCCGCAATGCTTCTATTCTAATTAAATAATTTAGAAAATTTTTTTGTGATATTGTGAAATGGGTATCTGAATTCAATTTTTAAAATTATATTTACATATATTTTTTCGTTCTGAAATAAGTTGAAACGGTTATTTATACATCAAATGTGCTATAATTTATATAATAAAAGCTTGTTTATATTTATAATACCTCTATTCGAATTATATAATTTTTTATAGTGTTCGTGATGTTGTGAAATGAGTATCGGAATTCAATTTTTTAAATGATATGTACATATATTTTTTATTCTGGAATTAGTCAAAAAGGTTACTCAATAATCTGCTTCAAAATATTAAATCAGATAAGGATTGATTTTTTCTGAAATAGGTATCATAAATTGTTTGTATAATTTTTAAATAACGTTTGTTTTGATGTGAGATGAGTATCTGAATTCAATTTTTTAAATTATTATATGCGGATATAATTTTTTATTCTGGAAATAGATAGAAAGGTTACTTAAAAACCATATTTGCTTCAATTTGTATCATAAGAGTTTCTTTATATTTGCAATGCTTGTATTCCTAATGTAAAATTTTTAAAAATATTTTTGATGGTGTGAAATGAGTATCTGAATTGAATTAATTGAATTTTTAAAATTGTATGTATATGCATTTTTTTATTCTGGAATTAGTTAAAACCTCTATTTATATACAAAATTCGCCATAATTCGTATAATAAAAGTTTTATTTATATTTACAACAC
>NC_046664.1:12085758-12091522 GCF_010883055.1 Belonocnema kinseyi | reverse complement strand
TGAGTATATAAATTCAATTTTTTAAATTATATATTCATATATTTTTTTATTAATTCTGGAATTGTTTAAAAAGGTCATTTATTAATCTTTTTTAAAATATTACATTAAATGAAAATTTAATTTTAGTTATTTCTGAATTAGGTAACATAAATTGTTTATTAGCTTTAAGGTCATGCAGTAAAATATGCGCTATATTTTTTCTAATACAAGTTTGTTTATATCTAAAATGCCTCTATTCCAATTATATATTTTTTCTAAATGTTTTTGATGTTGGGAAATGAGTATCTGAATTCAATTTTGAAAATGATATGTACACATATTTTTTTATTATGCAATTAGTAACATTTTTTATTCATAAATCATATTTTCTACAATTTGTTTAATAAAAGTTTTTTATATTCACAATACCTCTATGCTCTTTATATAATTTTTGAAGTGTTTGTGCTGTTGTGAAATGAGCATCTGAATTTAATTCCAATTATACAATTTTAAAAGAGTTGGTGGTGTTGTGAAATGAGTATCTAAATTCAATTTTTAAATTATATGTTCATATATAACTGCTGAAGTATAGATCGTTAGGCCAAATTTCTGATTTTACAGAAGCTAAATTTCACACTTAAGTTAAACGTCATTATTCAATAATAGCTGATAATTTCATCACGTCTTGGCCAAATAGACGTGTCCACACATGTAAAAAGGTGAATCGTTTCTATGCCGGCCACGTGTTCTCAAAGGCGTAACGAGTCTTTATATAAACACTCGTTAAATCCCATAAAAGCACTCGTAACGAAAGTATTCCGAGTGCAAATAAAAGCGCGTGACATGCGGATTCAAGTCGCATAATATATGAACAATTCAAAAAATTTAAAAATAAATTGCGCCAATCGTACTTACGACTTTTTCGACTTGTTCTTCAGATTTTCAAATCGCCTCGGCAAGTCTTGCTCTTAAGATTCGTTTTATGACCTTCGTTGGCTGACAAAAAGCCCCAATTTATCGTTTCGCGGTTGTCGAGCAGCAGATGCACAATTGCATTTCACACTTCATTTAGTTTCCCGACAATACACAATGTTGACAAGAAACCTATTTAATAAGGATTTCAGTAGATTTATGCGAATAATTTCGATCTTTATCGTCAATGATGAAGTCAAAATAAAAGAAAAAAAAGTTAGTGCATAATGCTTTGATAAATTTCGTTTATAGTTATTATTTCTGTTTTTAAATTTATTAAAGTTTTTATATGCTTATTAATAGAAATGGAATCAATCATACGTCTTTTAAAAGTATTTTCCCTAGCTAAAATATTAATTTTATCAAAATCAAAAACATGATAGAATTTCGATTAAGGTGGTGATAAACCTGTGTTTCAATTAGCAATTGTACTATTTTATCTTCATAAATGCTAATTTTTAATCTCCCGCCAGTTTCATCTATATGTAGTGGTTATTATAGGGTGTCTACCCAATTTGGAAACACCTGAAATTGTCAGGGAATTTCAGAAAAAAACCTGGAAACATTGAAAAACCTGGAAATGTTAGGAATTATTTTTTAAGTCAAGGAATTCTTTTTTAACGAAGATGCCTAATTCTTTATATAGCTATTAAAAATTAATTAACAATGATTCTTTATTTGTAAAAGTAGCTTTAGGTATGTTACTGTATTAAACTATTTTGTTAAAAACTCGGTTTTTTGGTTTAAAATTAATTTTTTTGATTGAAAATTTACCTATTCTATTTTTTTTTTAATCAATCGTTTTTAGTTGAAAATTCAAGCATGTCGTTGAAACTGTATATTAAGAGGTCGCCTTTTTGCTAGAATTAAACTGTTTTTATATAAAAAAATCAACTAATAGATTTTTTGTTCAGATATTACCTTTTTAGGAATTAAAATTTTACTAATTAGTTAAAAATGAAACCCTTTTGTGAAAAACTAATTTTTTAGGTTTAAGGTTCATAATTTTAATAAAAAATTCATCTTTCTGATAGAAAAATTAGCTGTTTTGTTGAAATTTTTTTTCCATGGCGTACGGTATTTTTTATAAAAAATGTATGATCTTAGACATTTCTTGAAATACAGTCATTATTTCAGACCATATTAAATTTCGAGTGAAGGAAGCATAATTCACGGTAATTTATGACAATTTACCATAAATTGCCCAAAATCCAATATAAAATGTATAAATTTCCGGAAATTTGTGAAGAATTTTTTGTAATTTACAGGTAAATACGGTAAATTACCATAAATTACTCAAATTTAATTTTAATTATTTTTATAAATTTCCGGAAATTTATGCATTTTTTTGGTAATTTATGGTAATATTACAGGTAATGTATGGTATCTTAAGATAAATGACCCAAAATTTTATTTTTAAATGTCTATAAATTTCCGGTAATTTTCAGAAATTTCCGGAATTGTTGGTCCTTTAAAGTAATTTTACAGGTATATATAGTAATTTCCATAAATTACCGTGAAATTCTGTTATTTGCAATGAAAATTCCCTCATAGTTTTTACGGTCAGTGGGCTTATTATCCTAAAATGCGAGTTCATAAATGTATAATTTTTATTTTTCACCTCTGACATCACTTTTGCTCCCTATGGAATAAAAGTATTTTTTTCTTGAACTGAAAATTCTACTAATTATTCAATTTGGTTTGCAAAATTATTATTTTTAGTTGAAAATTCGTCTTCTTTTATGTAAATTAATTTTCTTGATTAAAACTTCATGTTTTTTGTTTAAAATTGATCTATTTCAGTTAAAGATTCATCGTTTTAGTTTAAAATTCCTCTCTTTAATTAAACATTAATTTTTTATCACAAATCATACTATTTAATTTTTTTGTTGACAATTTATATTTTTCAATTAAAAATTCAACTATTTTCCAGTTAAAGATTCAACATTTTATTTGAAAATTCATTCATCTTAGTTAAACATTCATAATTGAGTTAAAAATGTATCTTTTTGGTTGAAAATTCCACTATTCTAGTCAAAAGTTCATCATTTTATTTGGAACGTTATTACTTTATTTGAAAAAGTAACTATTTAAAAAAAATAGTTTTTTTTTTGTTTGTTAAAAAATATTTTGTTGAAAAGTCGTATTTTTTGTAGAAAATTATTATTCTTGTTTTAGAATCCATCTTTTTCTATAAAAATTCAAGTATTACAGTAAAATATTCATAATTTTTCTTAAAAATTTATCTTTCTAGTTGAAAATGCAACTACTTGGTTTAGAGTGAAACTGTTTTGTTAAAAATCTGTCTTCTTGGTTTAAATTCATTTATTGTAGTTTAAGATTTGTCATTTTAATTGAAAATACATCACTTTGTTTGAAATTTTTGTTGTTGATAAATTAAATATTTTAACTGAAAATTTTACTACTCCATTTTTGGTCGAAAACTGATGTTTTTAATTAAAAATTTAGCTATTTAAAAAAATGAAAAAATGAAATAAAATAAAGATTTGCTTAAATTATTATTCAAATTAAAGGATATTAAAGAAAAAATTAAGAAATAAATTTTTTTTTGTATTATTGAATTATTCAGTTAATATATTTAAGAATATCTTCTGATATAATTTGCCAAAGCTTTCTAATTTAAACATATTCATTGAATTAAAAAGTTTCAGCTTAAAAACTTTTGATAATAATTTTCAGAGTAAAGATTACTGATTTGACAAGAAAATAACTCTACAGTATAAATTTTCTTATTTTATGCAAAACTTGCTTTATCCTAATAAGTGAATTATTAAGAATACAAAAAATATGGTTTATTCTAACAGGTACAATATTATGTCCCATTAAAATAACCTTGTCTACTGAAAAATGCCTGAGACAGAAGAGAGACGATTTCCCAGTGGAAAAGGAAGATTTTGACCAGACAGATCTAAATAACCCTTTGGTTCAAACAGAGCTGTTTTCTTGATAATTCGTTTTTTCTTTGGCTGATTTTTTTACTCAGAATTCAATTTTTACACTTAAAACTATAGTTATTTTGTTAGATTTTATCTTTTTCTGAGATTTAAAAAAAATTGAATATGCAATTATTCCAGTTGAAAATTCCTCCACTTTGATTAAAAATTTATCTGTTTAGTTGAAAATTACTTTCTTTAACTATAAATTTAACGATTCGATTTTATTTTAAATATTACTTTCTTTAGTTCGAAATTCGTCTTTTTGGTTTAAAATTCAACTATTCGAGGTGAAGATTCATCATTTTTCTTGAAAATACATTACTTTGATTGAACATTAGTATTTTTAACTGAAAATTTTACAATTCAATTTTTTGTAGAAACTTATTTAGTTGAAAATTTATGTATATTGTTGATAATGTTTCTTTTTATATATAAATTAATCTTCGGAGTTGAAAATTCATCTTTTTGGTTGAAAATAATTTATTTTTTTTAATGAACATTTAACTATTCCGTTTTTGGTTAAAAAATGATTTTTTAAATTTCAAAATTCCACATTATAATTGGAAATTTGTCTTTTTCGGTACATAATTCAACTATTTCGTTGAAAATTCTTGCATTTTGTTTAAAAATAGAATTTTTTGGTAGAAAATGATCTTTTCCTTTGCAATTCAATATTCTTGCTTAAAAATTCTTTTTTTCAGTTAAAAATTCAAGTATTTTAGTTAAATATTTATTATTTTTGTTGAAAATTTATTATTCATTGAAAATAAAAAAACTTGACCGAAACTTAAACTATTTCGTGAAAAATGCCTTTTTTTGGTTGAAGATTCATATTTTGAATTCAGAATTCATTTCTTTGGTTGAAATATAAACAATTTGATTAAATACTTCGTTTTTCTTTGGGCGGATAATATTCTTTGCATAATAATAATAATTAATGATAATAATGTTTTCTACAATTTTAGTTGAAAATTTATCTCATTGGTTGAACAATCATTTTTTGAATAAAAAAATAAATATTTAATTTTTGTTTGAAAAATGATCGGATTTAGTTGAAAATTCGACTTTTTTGGTAGAAATTAATCTTCTTGGTTAGAAATGACCTTTTTGGTAAAAAAATCAATTATTCTAATTAAAGATTTATCATTGTACTTGAAAGTTTATCTTTCTGGGTTTAAAATCAACAAATCCGTTTAAAAATGTGAAAATTTAGTTGAAAATTCATCACTTTGACAGTGTAACTGTTTCTTTGAAAGTAAGTTTTTTTTTTGAAAGTTATTTTTTTAAAGAGATCTTTAACTGCTGTGGAAAATTCGTCTCTTTGAGTTAAATTTTTAACAGCAGAGTTTTCTTGTAAGTTTTAAAATGTTTTAATTGGAAATAATCTTTTTTATTTAAAATTAACTCATCAGAAACATTATATTGATTTTTAAAATTATAGAATATCTATTTATTTTTAGGGATCTGATTTTTGGCGCAAATGAAATTCGAGGCACTAGTAAATTCGCAAGTTTGAGAAATTAATTTTTTTTCAAAATCAATATTATTTATTTATGTATTGAAAATGTAATAATTAAACATTTTAATCAAATAATCTTTCTCCTTTTTCAATGTAATTAAAAAAACTATTTTTCTAATTTAAAATAAGAATACATTTTAAAAAATTCCCCTCATCAAATTCAGAACAAAATTAGAACTAAAATTTGCTCACTTTCTATTCAATAAAAGTGTTAAATGAAAGAAATTCTCTGCTCCAATTCATAAAAAAATAACTAAACAAAATTTCGTTCCTTTCAACTCTATAAAAAAAATAAGAAAATTCCCCTCTTCCACGTCAGAAAAATTGAAAAATAAAT
>NC_046664.1:12065343-12085658 GCF_010883055.1 Belonocnema kinseyi | reverse complement strand
ATTTTTTGTTTGTAAACCCGACAAAAATGTTCAAAAGAAGAGAATATCTTCTTATAATACAGAAAATAGATAAATAAACAAAATTAATTATTTGTAACTAAATACAAATAATAAAAACAAAAAATAACTTATTCTAATTCAGAACAAATTGAACACTACAATTTTTTCCTTTTCTTCTCGATTAAAATCCTAAAAATAACAATTGTTCCATTTTCTATTGATAATATAAATTATTCTGACACATACACAAAAAATAATACAACACATTTTTTGTTAGCTTACACATAATTTACAAAAATTTGAATGCATTTTCGTATTCGCATTTATTTAGCACATTTTATTTGATCAAATTTGCCTTTATTAATTATTTAAAGTTTTTCAAACGTTTATTCAAGCAATTGAGGAGACTTCAGGTTAAAATTAATTATTTAACTAATTATTGGTTTTAATTTATTTTTTATTTATTAAAATTGAAAGATCTGTCTTCATGGTAGAAATCAACTATTTTGTATTCAAAATTAAAATCTTGTTTAATTATAAGCACATAAAAATTAAACAAAACCTTTTTTTAAGTTTCGATGTATGCTTTAAATTTTAAATTATTCAATTTAAACACTTCCAGTTTCAAGTAATATAATATTGAAAGTTTGAAGCTGAAAACTGTTTAACAAAATAATTTTTTTCTAATTTACAGATCTGAATTTTAATATATTTCAACAATTTAGCTATTTTTAGTAAAAGTAATATTAGAACGCTTGTTTATTCCAAGTACAGTAAAACTCTTCTACAGCGCCGATTTTGGGCCTGAAGGTGGGTGGGAACTATCTCATTATAGCCCGCTCCACTTTTTTTGTTCACGCCTGAGTGCTCGCCTGAGTGATCCCGCGCACCCTGCCTAGCTCCTTCTACACCTACCTACGGCGCGGCGTCAATTCTCGGAAGGGCTATATAAGGGAGGACTATTTAACGTTTTCACTGTATTTTAGTGCTTAAAAAAACCGTTAGTTCCTTCTAAACTTATGTACACTCTAGGTCCCATAGAAGCCCGGCCGGCTTTGTAATTCCTAGAATTAATATTATTAATTCCTAGAAACTGCTGGCCGCGCAGTTTCTCAAAGTGAAGGGCGAGAGATGGTTTCGACTCTCACGTCAGAAGTGCCGCAGTGCGTGAGTACTCAGTCGAGCATATAGCGCAATATTATGCATCCCAATTGGAAACGGTTTAGGCGGCCCTAAATGTTTAAGTTTCGAGGCTACCGCCTTAGTAAAAAGGCCAGGGCGAGAAAACCCCGAAACTGTTATTATAAGGGACTTGAAGTGTATTTTTGAACTAATTATCCTTTAAATAATAAAACGAATAAATTTTTAAAAAATGGAATAAGAAAAGCAAAATCATCTCTGCGAACCTACTTTATGCTGGAAACAATAATTTGTAAAATATTAATATTAACAATTAATAATTTTAAAAATTTTTTATTGCCCAACTACCCTTGTTTTCCGGGTCGAAATCAATGACATCTGTATCACTTGCACAGTTCTAAACGAATGTAGTGTCTTGTGACATATTAAGTTCAACGTATAAACAATAGGATGCTTACAGGCGGCTACTTGATAAAAATAGAAATTTTGACTCTTGCCAAATTTCGACAAATTCAACCCAGCCTAGAGAGGCGATGAGGAGTCGCATTCAGTCTCTCGAAATTTCGCATCCGGGCGGGGGTTACGATTTCGCCCTACGCAGTAAATCACCGAAATATTTTGATCTGAATTTGTATAAAAAAGCTGAAAAAAATAAAATTATTCGAGGAGGCATAATTTTTATGCGTCTCGTGATAAAAATTATTTGCCCTCAGATAATTTAATTGAAAAATCTTGTTCCTTAAATATTGTTTATTTCAGATAAATAATAGCTCGGGGAAAACAATTTTTTAAACAATTTGAAACTAAAATTATCCGAAAACGGAGAATTATTATCGGCCTCGTGATGAAAACTATCTGCCGTCGGATAATTTTTTTCAGTTTTCTGCAGCATTTTCATCCACGTCCAGAACAATAAATTCTCGGGGACAAATTTTGTTTGAAAAATTGATAAAATGGAATTTAATTTATATTGTGGTTTTTTATTAAAAAGGTTTCGAATTTCGTTTACTTCTTTATTTTCAAATGAGTTATGAATATCTGTTTAGTATCTCGGTGGTTCATCATATTTTTCGAAAATAGTAAAGTGCCGAATTCCAAAAATGTGAATTGAAATTACAGGAAGTTTTTCTATGTGTTGAGAGAAGAAGAAATTGAAAAAATGTTAGTGCGGGGAAAAAAACGTTTACTTTTCGAGTGCTTGTGTAGTTGGCCGATAACTTGAGATCCAGGCAGAAAAAGGATTTTTAAGATCATTTCACATGCCGGCCAGCGTTTTGAACAAGGCCTACTTTGTCTGCAACGATGACTTCGTTGTAAGTGTAAGGTACCTTTTAAAATCTAGGCCTGCTCACCGGCCCCGATTTCGCTTGGGTCGTGTTAGGACCAATTAGAGCAATTTTTTTTAATTCACTAAAAAAAATCACCCTCCCCCCCTCCTTCGACTTTAGGATGAACCAAAAAAATAAAAAATGATTAGATTCATTAGTCATAGTACAGAAAACTTTCTTTGTGGCATTATGAAAAATAATTTGTTGTTTTAATTTCTCACAATTGAGAATTGGGCAAGTTGAATAAAAAAATTCTAATTTTTAATTGAATTTCTTTTATGAAAAAAAAAAATTTTAACATATTTTTTGGGTAAAGTTTATGGAAGTGACTTTAGATAGAGAAAAAAGAAGAAAAAGTTTTTGGGATAGAATTTTGATCGTCTTATAAAAGTGCTTTCTTCTTTTGACAAATAAACATTTTTTTAGAAAGGTGTGCTACTTTTCAACTTCCTATTGAGTATTATGATTTATTTTCTAAAATAAAATTAATTAGATATAGTTGGCTTGCTTACTTCTTACTAAAATAAAATTTTATTTTTTAACGCAAAATGTAAATTTTTTTCTTACGACTTTTTTCATTTATGTTATTTATATATCATAAAGACAATAAGTTGTATTTTGGTCATGATTTTTTCATTCACTAACGTGCAAATAAGTTCTCGATTTGAGAGAAAAATAATTTTTAATATTTAGCCAGCATTTTGAATTACTATATATTTTTTATGTTTATCTGTTTATTTTTTTAATTGATATAAATATAATTGTAATAAGATTCTAAACAAATTGTTTTAAGTTTTTTTAATATTTGAAATATCTCAAATTAAAATTTTGAAAAACAAGTTAATTTTCAACCATATAGTACAGTTGTCAAGAAAAAACGAAAAGATGTAACATTAATAATTTATATTTTAACCAGTAAAGGTTTTACTTTTAAACAACAAACAGTTGAATTCATACAACAAGAATAAAATATTTTTTAGTAAAATAATAAAATGTTACCTCAAGAAAGATTAATTTTGAATCATTTAAATTTTTAACCAACATAAATGAAAGGTTTTTTAGAAAAAAGAAATTTTCTACATAATAGTTTAATTTTCTATTCCGAAAATTTTCAAAAAAATAGAAGTATTTTCTATCCAGAAAGACGGATTTTGAATGAATTACATTTTCAAGAAAAGAGATGAATTTTGAATTAGAATGATCAATCTTAAACTAAAAAAACTCACTTTTCACAAAATTGATCAATTTTAAAACCAAGTAATTGAATTTTCCATACAAAAATAATAATTCTCTACGAAAAATGTAATAGTTGACATTTCCATAAACATTTCTTATATAAAATTAGAAGCAGTTGAATAAAACAAAAAAAGAAGAATTATTAACAAAATAGTTCAATCATAAAAAAAGTAAAAAATACATTTTTACCAGAAGACGAATTTTCTACAAAATATTTCAATTTTATAACATGAAAATGTCAATTTTCAACAAAAATACGAATTTTAGAAAAAATAGTAAAATCCTCGTAAAAACATTAATTTTCAACCAATTGAAATTTTAACCAACAAAAATAATTTGGTTTTATAAAAAATAGATTTTCTAAATAATAGTTTAATTATCTGTCCCGAAAATATGTTTTTTTTCTTATAAATAAAAGATTTTTTTAACTAAATAGTTTAATTCCTAACCAAGTAAAGGAATTTTCTTTAAAAAAAGAGGCGAATTTTTGATAAAAAATAATTACATTTTTATCCGAAGAGGTGAGTTTTAAAATGATGTTAAATACAAAAAATGTTTTATTTTCAATCAAAAAGAGTTATATTGATAAAAAAAATAGATAAATCCTTAACAAAAAAAATTATTTTTAACAAAGTATTTGAATTTTCAAACAAAAAAAGATTTTTATTTCTAGAGAGAACAAAATTTGAAGCAAATTAAAATTTAAAAGGATTTTATTTAAAAAAAAATTAATTTGTGCACTTAATTTTAAGTTAATATAGATATAATTTTTCTAAGATTCTAGAGAAAATTCAAAAATATTTCAGAAGACTTTTTAGACGCTTTAGAAGATTCAAGGTAGCTTTTAGAAGATTTGATGAAATAAAAAAATATTCTATTTTTCGGAAATTTTCCTAAGACGAAAAATAGAAATTTTTTATCTTTTCAAATTATTAGTGTATTTCCTAGGATTTTAAAAGATTGCTTCAAAATCTTTTAAATTTTTGGTTACAATTTTGCAAATCTTCAAAAATAAATTAAAGACTTTTCAAATACTTTCTTAAAATTAATTTTTCAAAATGAAAAATTATTTGAAAATTTCCCACGCATCTTAAGGCATTTTTAAATTTAATTTTAACCTTTTAATACTCTTTAGAAACATCTACGTTTTTCGTTGAAAATATTTAAAGATCAACATTTTGCTTACAATTTTTTGAAATTGATTTAAGTTTAAATCTTCTATATTCTTTTGAAAATCTTAAGGAAATCCTTTGAAATGATTTTCGATTTTTTCTTAAAATCAGTTTTTCAAAATAAAAAATCTTTTTAAATTTCCTTATGAACCTTAAGAAAGTTTTGGATTCGCTTGATACATTTCCAAATGTTTAAAAATCTTTTTGAAATATTTAAAAATGTTCATTTTGATAAATTTTTTGTTTATCCGTAACGGAATTTCTTTTAAGGAACCGACATAAATTTATTTTCTACATCTCTCTTTGAAAGGATAGAAAAGTTTACAAATTACAGTATTCGTAGAAAACATTACGAAAAAATTATTTCTCAATATTAAAAAAAACGATTAAAATTGCTCACTTTTATCAATATTGCTTAGAAATATTCAGAAATAAATTTTACCATAAAAGAAAATTACTTATTTTGAAATTTTTAGTCACAAAATTGATGTTGCAAAAACGTGTAATCTTTATTAATAGGTAAACAAATTGAAACCATTAATGATCCAAACACACGACTTTCTACGAAAACGGAAAATCGGTTTTCCGCATAAGAAATGAGCGAATATAAAAAATCCATGTGTTATTTTGATTATATATCTATTTTTTTAGGTGTGTGTAGTTTAATAATATAATTTTTGCAAAATGAAATATGAAAAATACTCGATCAAAAATATCTCTACTCATTTTCATTAATTCCAAAACTTTCTCCAGTCCCAAAGAATGATAAAAAAAATGGAAATGACGGAAAGTCCGAAAAAATGGTTCCGTATTTGCGCTAATCCTGCCACAGTCATGAACAATAGAAGTGCAAAAATAGAAGAAAGGTAAAATAATACCAGTATGTATACTGTAATCATTACATTTTTTAATATCATGCTTATAAGGATGGCTTACAAACATCGACTTCTATGATATTGGTTCTATTCCGAGCTAAACGTCAGTAAACCAGCGACTGGTCACTTACCAACAGACGATAATGGTTTGTGTCCGTGCTAGGATGTCATGAGTCGGTAAAATAAGACGCTGTTTATTAGCTGCCGTTCGTGCTTTTATTTGAAATCTTAAAAAATTCAATGGTTTCATTCATTATTATTAATTAAAAATAATTATATTTTGATAATTTAAAGTGGAACTTGAATAGTTTGAAATATGTCCTAAAAATTAGGTTAAAAAAGAAAATTAGTATTCCGTAAATAAAAAATAGCATGTTATTTAATGTCATATTTTTGTTTGTTTTAATTATTATTACCAATTCATGTATTTCAAATTTTGTATATTTATTCAAATGTATATAGAAATTTTATTACAAGTACATTTTAAAATATTGAGTATTTATTTATCGAGAAATTGTAATCCCAATTTTATACAAATTAAATATTAAATAGAAACTCAGTCGAATTTATTTTAAAACTGTTCAAAAAAGTATATTATATAAGAGATAATATATAGAATTTTAAAAAATTACTAGGAGCGTTCTCAAACATCAAAATTTTAATTAAAAAAAATTAAAAATAAGCTTAATAAATTAGTGCTTATTTGAATCCTGTAAAGATTTTTCGCACGTTTGTTTAATATTTTTTTTATACAATTTCCATACACTTATTGTTATTTTTACTTTAAAAAATAATGTTAAAAAACTATTAAAATTAAAAAAATGTTCCGGCAATTTTATTATTCGAAAGGAACGGAAAACCAATATGAAACGTACCGATGCTTTATTATCAAAAACAACATTTAACATGTATACGAATAATAAAACAAATTTATTTAATATACATTTTTGAAATTTTTAAAATAAATTCGACTGAGTTTCTATTTAATATTTAACTTTAAAAAATTTGAATTACAATTTCTTGATGAATAAATCTTAAATATTTCAAAATGTACCAATAATAAAATTTGTATATCTATTTTGATTAACACAGAGTTTTTTAAATGCATATATTAGTGACAATAATTTAGAAAATGAATATGATTAAAATAATCAAAAAATATTTTTAGCTGTTACACAGCCGCACAAAAAAATCTCTTTTTGGAGCTGGAGGTCAGACCATGTTTGCTATATGTTTTTCGAGTCACTGAATCCGAATCCGAAGTTTAAAGAATCCCACCACGTCACGGTTCTGACATAACCTCAAAAAACGTCATAAATTATTTTTTTCTAATTCGGGGATTAGACCATGTTTATCATATGTATTTGGGGTTGTGTCAGAGGTTATGTCAGAACCCTGACGTGTAGGGGTTTTTTGGACCTCGGAATCGGATTCAGTGTCCCCAAAAACATATATTGAATATGGTCTGATCTCCAAACCCGCAATAAGATTTTTTTGTGTGACTGTCTTGATAATAAAATTTATGTTTATTCTATAACATTTCAAATCAGCGCGCGAATGACAGTCAATAAAGCACCTTATGCATCGCATACGCAGTAGTGCAAAAGGTGCCCGTGTTGAGAGCACTGATAAGAATCTACATTACCGACTGATGATAGAGTAGGAACCTACATTATCGACGAGTGACATCAGAGCCTGGGCATGAACCATTATTGTACGTCGGTAAGTTACCAGACGTTGGTTTACTGCCATTCAGCTCGGAACAAACCTGGTGTCACAGAAGCCTGGTGCTATAATACTATAATTTATTAATTATTTATTTTGATAGATTTTTTCAAAAGCTCTTAATAAGAAAATAACTGAAATTTTAAAAATAGCAGATAAAGTAAACGGATTGAAAAGTGTTAATTTTTCTGTCAAATCCTATCAAACTTTTTCAGCAAGGTATTTCCTTTGTAAATCCACAAAATTTGCGTCTATTCCAATTTTCTCAAAAACCAATGTTTTGAAAGTCAATAAATACTTAAGGCCATGTGACGAGTGGGTCATGTGGCCAGATTCCTACTTTACCGATACTTTTTTTATTTCCTAACTTATTTTCTCACGAAGCGCTACATCGAATTAAAATTTTTTGATATTAAATAAGAAGCACTAAGGAAGGTGAGCCTGGGCTTAAATTTTAATAGTTATGAAAAAGGCAAACAAACATTATTGAGAAAACATTTTTTTTCATCATTATTAAAATTTAGGACAAGACTCACTTTCCTTAGTGCCTCTTAATTTATTATCTAGAATCTTAAACTCAATGGAGCGTTTCGTATGAAAATAAGTTAGGAAATAAAAAAAGGTCAGTAAGGTAGGAATCTGGTCACGTGGCCCAGATTTTTTATATTGTTTGTTCATACGTTGAAAATATTATGGTTTAATAAATATAATCCGATTTGTCTCTCATTTATACAGTAATCTTTGTTCATGTTTGAGAAAAAAATATCAAAATAGACTTTAATTTTGTGATAGTTATTGTTTTCTGAACTGCTCAAATGCTTATTCTTATTTCTATTTCTAAAGCTCACTTTCTTCACTTTTGCCTTGTCTAACGCTTTATCCATATTTTAAATATTACATTATGTTTTAGATGCACTGTAAGGAATTTTTCGGAAATTTCCCCTAAAATTTCGTACAAGGAAATAGCGAATTTATTTTAAAGTTAGGATATTTTTCAGAAGATTTTTATATTCTCTTGAAAAATTCCAATTTTGTTGTTTATCTATTTATGTATTTCTACCCTTCAAGTTTGTTTATTATAAACAAGAATGATTTTGTTAATTCCTCAACATTTTTAGGGTAGCCGCTGGACCGGGAAATGACCTGGATTTTTTTTGAGAACGGGAAAATCGGGAAATGACAGTAAATTTATTTTTTGACCTGGAATTTCACAAATTTCCAGAAGAAAAATCTTTTCAAATTCGACATCAACAGTTTTCCAAATAATTAGTTAAAGTGTTATCTTTCTCAATCATGATATTATTCAGTTTGCAATGCGTAATTCAAAAATATTTTTTTAAACAAATTTTTCATTTTAGATTTTTATTTTTGTGCTTATATTTTTAATTTAAACAATTTTAAAACGTTGTCTTGATGATTTAAGCAATTTTCAAATTAAATATGTTTAAAGTTTATCATTTTTGATAAAATTATTTTTATTTAATAAATAAGCAACAAAAATAAAAAAAATTTTAATGGATCTGTACTTTAATTATTAAAAAGTGAAGAAAAAAGATTTAAAAACGATTTTAAATGAGAAAAAGATTAATTATTGAATTTTGAACTATATTTGACTGTCACTTGAAGACATTAGATTGAAATTAAAAGTAAACAATTAAAGTAAACAATTGTAAACTATATTATTTGAAACAGAAAGCCTGGAATCGTTAAAATTTCGAAAATCCTTTAAACTTTGGATTTTAAAAAGTTTCCTTAAAATCTTCCATATTATTTTTCGAAAATTTTGTACATCTTCTAAAAGCTTTTTAAATATTTTTTTAAAATAATTGTTTCAAATGAAAAATTATTAAAATTTTTCTAGGAATCTTAAGAAAATATTTTCATTCTTTTGAAGCCTTTTAGAATTATTAAAAAGCTTATATATTTTTAAATCTGCAAAAATCTGTATTTTGTTTTAAATTAAGCTGTCATTACAAGTTTTAAATTCATTTTTAACCTTTTAAAAGCTTCTGAATATCTCTTGAAATTACAAAAATTTCATCTGCAAATAATAAATGTTGAATTGTTATTTATACATCTAAATTTTAAGGAAATTTTTGAAAATTTGCAGGACTTTTTAAAAATTGTAGGAAAATTCAATTAATTTTGACAGATATTTAGAACTTCTGAAAGAATTTCAGAAATAATTTTAAATTTGAATAAATTATAAACATCTTCTAGATTTCTTAAGATTTTGAAGCTTTTTGAGGATGTTTCAACTATTCAAAATAAAAATAATTTTATTTCTGATTTAAGAAGTGTTCATTAAAAAGATTTTCAATTTTCCATGTTTCTCTATTTAAATTCCTTAAAATGCTATAATTTTGAAAATTTAAAAGTTCATTGAATGATTTTTTAATCAGGAGTATTGAAAATGATAACGCCGATTTATATTTTTTACATTGAAAATTTTTATTACCTTCCATATTATAAGTGTACTTAGTGTTTGATTTGACCAGGAATTCATTTTTTCGATTAAAACGGCCACTCTGTTTTTCTAATTATTCTCGATTTTTTCAGAAACAATTCCGGCTCACTTATAATTTTCTCCAAAAATCAGGGAAAATTGTCTATTTTTCTTAACTAGTAGTTTTCCTAAGAAAATATAGGAATATTCCATACCAAAGGTTAGGAAAAATTTCCGAAATTTTTACAATAAAGTGCATGTTTAAAAATTTATTTCTTTGTCGGGTAGACCGATAAGATGAAAGGCACTCTGAAAATAATGGTTCCTTGATTTTACTATTTAGTTAGTAAAATATGGTACTGCTATTTTATTAGTTGAAACTGCTATTTTGTTAGTTCGTACAACAATTCCATTAGTTGCAGTGACCATTTAGTTAGTACTCACAACTAAGTAAATGGTTGTCCTAACTAACAAAATATCAGTACTATATCTTACAAACTAAATAGTTAGCACCACTAACCATTTTTTTTTTAGTGCAGGTAATTAGATTAATATCCCAAATTATAGATGATGACTGTTATTATTTGCAATTTTGATACAGATGTATGGCCGCTATACGAAGGATCTGGGTGAATATGCAAAAGAAGAAGCTCGAAGACTCAGCTCACATCAAAAATCGAGAAGAAAATTGGATAAGGCGAGAGCTGAAGATCTTAGAAAGTCAACAAGAGGTCCTTTATGCAGGAAACTTGTGGCACTGTTGGCCTTCGCCTGGAAACACACTGGAGCAAGGCTTGGCGAAGATTGGGTCTTTTTAGCTTTGCTTGGAGTCATTATGGCTCTTATCAGTTATGTGATGGATCGGGGCATTTCTATGTGCAATAACGGTCAGTAATTTATTTATTTACTATTTTTAAACATATTAATATTAAGATAGGATCCATTATTTAGAATTGAACTGCCGGATTGAATATCTGCACATAAACTTATTTTGCCGGGAGTGGAAAGGCCCCTGGAAGGTTTCAAACAAAAATTTTTTTTTTTAATTTTTAAAGATTATATCTAGATGTGCAATTTCATTGCGCATTTTTTTTCGACTAAAAAAAGTTGTAGCTTTTTTCGTTTTCTAATTAAAGCCAAAAAACTAGCTATTTTAAAAAAATCAATTTTAATTCGTTTTTTACTTCAACTCGTGGTTAGTCAGTCAGTTTTTCGGACTTTTAAAGTGAAATTTGCAGCCAATGTGGCTCGAAATATTCTTTGACTGATACAGCAAAAGGAATTAAAAAACTTATTTGAAAAAAGTTGTTGCTAGTTTTTTTCTCATGTGTGGCGCTTATCGGACTTTTGTAACTTGCAGCGTTTCGTATAGCGAGCGAATTTTGAGCAACAATAAACTTCCAGAGAGAAAGTTGTTAGCAACCATACAAGGAAGTTTTCTGGAAAATTTTAGCCTGATCAAATTGATATTCAAGAAATTATTAACGTCTCAAGTCGATAGCTTCCAAGCGACTTGCGTGCGGCCTGTAGCTAGAGTTCCAGATCCAATTTATAATATAGTTCACCGGTGCCAAAAAAATTTAATTCAGTAATCAGGCAGTAATAAGGGATTATGCATAAATAAATAATATATCATAATGTAAACTAACTAATATTATGCCTGAAAAAAAAATCAAGAATCTAACGACCAAATTTGGACAACCACCATAAAGTGTTCTCATTGCAATCTGAAAGAAAAAAAAAGTTTTCCTCTTCTCCTTTCCCCCTAGAAAAAAAGAAAAGAAAAAATTTGTTTTTCATTTGGAAAAAAATAAAATGTAGGAAAGAAAAATGAGAAGGCAACCAACCAAATGCACTTCCTTCTCTTTTTTATTTCTTTCGTCCTCTTTATTTTTACCATTATCAAATCACAATAAAGAAAACATTTGTAGAAAATAATCACCAACGTTTCGGCACTCATACAACAACCTTATAAAGGCAAAAAATAAAAATAAAATAAAACTTTGATTTTAATTTTATTTTTACTTTATTTTTCTATTTATTTTTTGCCACGATAAGGCTGCTGTATGAGTGCCGAAACTTTGGTGATTATTTTCTACAAATGTTATTTATTGTGATTTGAGAATGGTAAGAATAAAGTGGACGAAAGAAATAAAAAAAAATAATATTACATATTATTAAATGAATCAATTATTTTACATTATGCGCTATTATTTATTTATGCACAATACTCTGAAACTCTCTCTACAACCCACGCGCGAGTCGCCTAGCCGATATCGAATTAAGACGTTAATAACTTTTTGAATATCAATTTGATTGGGCTAAGATTTTCCAGAAAACTGCTTTGTACTTTTTTTAACAACTTTCTCGCTGGAAGTTTTTTGTTGCTCAAAAGTCGTCCAATAAACGAAACGCTGAAATTTGGAAAAGTCCGATAAGCGCCTTGCATCAGAAAAAAATTACAACAATTTCTTTAAAACAAATTTTTTAATTACTTTTGCCCGATCAGTCGAAAGACATTTTGAACTGCATTCCCTGAAACTTTCATTAAAAAATTGTAAAAACTGACCAACTAAGCACGAGTTGAAGCGAAAATCAAATTAAAATTGATTTTTACAAAGCGCCCGTTTTTTGGCTTTAATTTGAAAACTAAAAAAGCTAAACTTTTTGTCTGAAGAAAAAAGATGTGCAACGTAATTCTACATCTAGATATGGTCTTTGAAAATTAAAATTCGAACATGTTTTTGAAAGCCTCCTGGGGCCTCCCCACTCCCGGCGAAATAAGTTAATGTGCCCTTTTTCGATCCGGCAGCTTAATTGCCTGGTTTCCCCTGCCATTCTTCAAGAACCAAGAAGGGTGACGACATTTTTTTCAGGATGGTTAAAAATTATCGACTTTTTTAAGCGTTGACCGCACGGCCATTGCATCGCCGCCGGCTACCGCACGATAATTACACCTGCGCGAGCTTCGAAGACCAAATTATATCAGATTATAAATTGCTGTCTGATTTTACACTACAATCTTAGCCCCCGTACAGTTAAAAATAAAAAAATTAATTTATCATCTTCTTTAATTATTTTTTTGAAATTATTTAAATTTTTTCTAAAATTGTTTGAAAATACTGCTCTCTCAAAAAATTTCCTTAAAGGGTTTCAGATTTTTTTTACAATTTAGGAAATCTTAAAAAATATGTTGACAACTTTTCAAATATTCTATTAACATTAATTTTTCAAAATAAAAATCATGTGAATTTTTCCAAGAAATCTTCTAAAAAACATTAGAAAATTTCAGTATAATCTAAAAAATCAAAGAAAATTTAGAATCCAATGTTGAATTTTTTATCATAAAATATTAATACTCGACGAAAAATATATAACTTGATATTTCAAATAAAAAAAGTTAAATTGAATAAAAGGAAGAATTTTCAACAAAACATATTTTTCAATTTTATAACTGGAAAGTACAAATTTTCAATGAAATACCAATTTTCGACAAAATAATAAAATTCTTGCGCACAGAAGATTAATTTTCAACCAGTTGAGTTTTTGACCGGCAAAAATTAAACGTTTTTTCAAAGTAAGGAATTTATCCATAACAGTTTAATTATCTGTCCAAAATATATGTTTTTCTTTATCAAACAATACGTCTTTTGAACAAAATAGTTGAATCATTAACAAAATTAAGTTTTAAGAAAATATTCCAATTTTGAAGAACAAAATATTTTTCAGTCAAGAAAGAAACAAAAATGTCAATCAAATTATAATTTTAAAGGAAAAATAATTATTAATACAAAATAAAAATTCTGAATAATTATTTATTTCAAAAATAGAATTTGTTTCTTTGTTTTCAAGGATATACATAAATATAATTTTCCTACATTTCTTTAAAAAATTCAACAAAATTTTAGAAGATGTCGTGTTAGTCAATAACATAATTCTAGAAAATTCAAAGAAATTTTGGTTATTTTACAAAATTTTACAAATATTTATGAGAAATTCGAGTCAGTTTATAAGATGTTTAGTGTTTTTCGAAGATCGAAAGAAACTTAAAAAACTTTTTATGTTACAGAATTTTCAGATAATTTTAAGAATAAAGAATTTTTATCAATAATCCAAGTCATCAAGGAAAAATCCGAAATAATCCAGATTCTTCAAGAATATTAAAGAGGGTTCTGTTCCAGATAATTCTAGAATATTCCAAAGGATTACAGTATATTCTAGAAAAATGAAGAATATCCCAGAATTTTTAGAATGAATTAATGTTCAATAATATTCCAATTCTTACGGGAAAAATCCAAAATATTCCAAATTCTTGAAGAATATTGAAAAAGTTTCTTGTTCCAGATAATTCTAGAACATTCCGAAGAATTATATTATATTTTAGAAAAATCAAAAATTTTCCAGAATTAATGAATTAATGAATGTTCAATAATATTCCAAGTCATTAGAGAGAAATCCAAAATGTTGCAGATTCTTCAAGAATATTAAAGAAGGTTCTCTTACAGATAATTCTAGAACATTTCCTAGGATTGCAGTATATTCTAGAAAAATCTAGATTATTTCAGAATTTTTAGAGTTGATGAATATTCCATAATATTCCAAAGTAATTTGGGAAAAATCCAAAATATTCCAGATTTTTCAAGAATATTGAAGAACGTTTTATTGCGCATAATTCTATAACATTCAAAAAGAATTCAGGATATACTGGAAAACTTGAAAATATCCCAGAATTTTTAGAATTAATTAGTGTTTAATAATGTACCAAATAATTCGAAAAAAATTTAAATTATTTTAAATTCCTAATGTTTATTGAAAAATTGTCTGGTCCAGATGATTCTAGAAAATTCCATTAAACTTGAGATTTACATAACAATTTAATTTTTTTAGATGTAAAATTACAGATTTTTAAGGAATATTGTTCATATCAAAATAATCGAATATTCATCAACATTCATATAAATTATTTTCTTATTTAACCTTTTTAATATTAAAAGCATTTTTTATAAAAGGGTTAAAACAAATTTAGATATAAAGTCAAAATTTTTTAATTTATTATTCCTCTCAGTTATTCAAAACGCTTTTTATAAAAATTCTCTGTGTCTTTCGCAATTTTTTCCCTTAATTTCCCTAAAGTTTTTCTGATCGTGTTTTCCGGGCCTATTCTGGGCCCTTGGAATATTTTAGAATTTTTGAAAATATCTAAAGAATAAGTACCTAAAAACGTATTAATGTACTTTAGAATTCACTGGAAATATTATACAATATTTGCTTCGGTTAATATAGATTTTTTATTACAAAAGTCTTTTTAACTAATAGTGGAAATTATTGGACATTAAAATTTGATGAGATTTCAAATTAAGACAGTTTTAAATTAAAATAAATTAAAAATAATTAGAACATATTTTAAGACTTAATCATTCAAGCTAATTATAAAGATTTGAGATAGCTTCAAAGTAAATGAGCACATCAAAGAATCGGCAGGAATTCCTGAATTACTCAATGGTATTCATTATTCAGCTGTTTAATATAAGGGAAATTCCTGTTTGTTTAATTTTAAAACATTGAATCTAAAAACTATTTTTAAAAACTTCCCGGAAAAATTTGTTAAATGTAAAATGTCTTCCATTTAAGGAAAAAGAGTGTTTAATGATATAAATGATTGGAATTATTCTATTATTCATATTTTATTTTATTTTTTAAAATGCCCGAGATAAAACATCCACCATCGGAACCGCACGGCCACCGTACCATCGTGCGCTCCGAAGACCAAATTATATCTGACTCTAAAATATAATCTGATTCTAAGTTGGAAATAAAATTACTTGGTTGAAAATTAAACTCTTTTGTTAAAAATTAATTTTTGGTTAAAATTCATCATTTTAATTAACAATTCATTTCTTTGTTGGAAATATAAGCTATTTGATTGAAAACTTGTTTTTGTTTTTGGACGAAAAAGAATTTTTTGCCAAAAATTCAACTGTTTTGTTGAAAATTGGTTTCCTTTTTGGTTAAAAATAATTTTTTTTCTGAAAATGTAAATATTATTCCAGTTCAATATTCAATAATTGTATTTAAAAATTCATCTCTTTGGTTGAACATTAATTCTTTCACTAAAAATTTAATTATTCAAGTTTTAGTTGAGAAATGATCTTTTTGAGTTTAAAAAGCGTCTTTTCAAGTAGAAATTAATCTTTTTGGTTTAAAATAATTTTTAATGCTCAAAAATTTAATTATTCAGGTTAAATATTCAGAATTCAAGTTAAAAATTCACCTTTTTCATAGACATAGTTGTAGTTAAAAATTCATCTGTTTGGCTGAACGTTAATTTTTTTAATTTAAAACTTAATTATTTAAGTTTTGGTTGACAATGATATTTTTTATTAAAAATTATTATTAATTATTATTACTTTTATTAGCAATTATTTAAGTTGAAGGTTCATTGTTTTAGTTGAAAACTCTTATATTTGGATTAAAATTAATTTTCCTAAACTAAAAAGGTTACCATTCTATTCCCGGTTGAAAATTACTATTTTTTTTAGTTTAAAATTCAACTATTTGGTTAGAATTTTATTCCTTAATTTCAAATTCAATAATTTCGATAAAAAATCCCATATTTAAAAAAAATTATTCTTGGGTAGAAAATCATTCTTTTTATTTGGAAATTAATCTTCTTGTTTAAAATACGTTTTTTTTTGTTGTTTATAATTCAACTATTCCACTTAAATATTTATAATTTTATTTTAAAACTTATCGCTTCGGTGAAAAATTAAATTAGTTTTTTGAAAATCCGTTAAAATTTTAGTTGAAAATTAATTTTGTCAACTAAAAATTTAACTATTCCATTATTAGTTGAAAAAAGATTTTAGCCATTTCAAAATTCAACAAAAAAAAATTGGTCTTTTTTAATTGAAGATTGAACTATTTCGTTGAAAATTCTCGTCTTCTGTTATATTTTTCTTTGAAAGTTAATCTTTTTTCCAAATTTTTCTTTTTAGTTCCAAATGCTAGTATTCCAGTTAAATATTTATTATTTTAGTTGAAAATTCTTTTTTTTGGGCTGCAAATATAATTATTTTGTTTAAACTTAAACTCTTCTGTTAAAAAAATAATTTTTTCGGTTGAAAATTCATCGTTTCGATTGAAAATTAATTTCTTTGGTTGAAAAATGAGCTGTTTGATAGAAATTTTTTTCCTTCAGATGAAAAGGAATTTTTTCCAAAAATTGAACTATTTCGATGAAAATTTATTTTTTTTTGATGAAAATAATTTTTTAAAAACTAAAAATGTAACTATTATTCAAGTTGAATATTCCATACTTGTAGTTGAGAATTCATCTCTTCGGTTTACAATTAATTTTTTGACTAAAAATTTAATTATTCAATTTTCAGTTAAGAAATTATCTTTTTCAGTTGAATATTCGTCTTTTTGGCTTAACATGACTTTTTCAACTTAAAATTTAGTTATTTAAGTTTTGGTTGACGATTTATATTTTTTAGTACAAACTAATTTTTTTGTTTGAAAATTCAACTATTTCAGTGAAGGTTCGTTGTATTAGTTAAAAACTCTTATGTCTTGTTTACAATTAATTTTTTAATGTAAATATGTTAAGATTGCATTTTTGGTTAAAATTTTTTTTAGATTAAAATTCAACTATTGGGTTAAAAATTTGCCTTCTCTATTAAAAAATTTAACATATTTGTTAAAATTCCTATATTTTGTTGAAAATTTTTATTCATTGGTAGAAAAATTAATCTTTTTATTTAAAAATTGATTTTCTTGTTTAAAAATGGATCTTCTTAGTTTATAATTCAATTATTCCACATAAAGATTCATAATTTTATTTGAAAATTTATCAATTTGTTTGAAAATTGAACTATTTTTTTATAAATCCGTTTAGCTTGGTTTAAAATTAATTATTTTGACTGAAAATTACGCGACTCCATTTTTAGTTAATGATTGGTTTTTTCTAGTTGAAAATTCAACAATTTGAAGAAAAATTGGTTTTTTTAACTGGAAATTCAATTATTTTGTTAAAAATTCTCGTATTTTGTTATCTTTTTCTTTGAAAGTTAATTTTCTCTAAAAATTCTTCTTCTCGGTTAAAAATTCAAGTACCCTAGTAAAATATTTATCATTTTAGTTGAAAGTTTATCTTTTAGGTTGCAAATAAAATTAATTGTTAAAAAGTTAAACTCTTCTGTTATTATTTCATTTTTTTGAAAATTCATCTTTTTTATTGAAAATTTATTTCATGGCCGTTTGATTGAAAATTGGTTTTTTCTTTGAATTTCTTTTTTGTTTGGTTTAAAATGATTTTTTTTAAACTAAAAGTGTAACTATTACTCTAGTTGAATATTCCATAATTTTGTTATAAAATCCTTCTCTCAAAATTGATCACCGCAAAAAATTAAATTTTTTAATTCTTTATTGAAAAATGATATTTTTTAAATGAAAATTCGTCTTTCTGGTAAAAATTAATTTGCTTGGTTGAAAATCCGCTATTCTTCCCACCGACAAGATTGAAGTTTTCTTAAATGCATTTAGTAATATTGAAAATTGTCAAAAATTCATTGATGAATTCGAGATTAATATTGTTATTAACGATCTTGATTCGCAATTTATAGAAACTTTTTATGGCGATTTATCACACAATTTATTTGGTCACAAAATTAATTTAATAAAAGCTTTTTTAGATAGATGTGTTAAATTAAGTGATATACAATTTTGAAAAGAAAATTTAAATCCATTAAAAACAACTTTAGTACATAATGACTATCCGCTTGAACTATTTAATGACATTATTACAGAACGCATTCGTGAGATTTACAATAACAGTAATAAAACTAATTAAAAAAAACAATAAAGTGATACTTACAATAGGTTTAATTTAAATGCTACCTTACTTTAAATTCAGGGTCCATCTGAATAGTAAAGGAATTCACTTAAAAAATTTAACGTCAACGTTTATTTTAACATCACAAATACATTATATAATTACTTGTTAAAGAAAAAACACAGTGATTCCATTCAAAATTTATCTGGCGTGATTTATCCAATTAAATTTAAATGTTGTAATAAAGATTATGAATGTGGCTGGACATTAAAAACCAGATTTGCTGAACACAAAAGAGATTGTGAAGTTTAGAATTTTAACACAGGTTTGTCACAGCATTCTTGGAATTTTAATTATTACTTTGATTTTATTTAAAAATTGGGACGAGTGAAAAATCCCGAAAAATAAAATTCCCGACACTGTAAAATTCCCGAATTAATCAAATTCGCGAATAATAAAATTGCTGAAAAATAAAAATACCGTTTTGGAAAATTCCCAAATAATAAAATACACGAATAATAAAATTACCGAATTGGAAAATTGCCGAAAAATAAAATTCACGAATAATAAAATTGCCGAAAAATAAAAATACCGAATTGGAAAATTCCCGAATAATAAAATTTTCGAATAGTAAAATTTCAGAATTATAAAATTCCCGAATTGCAAAATTCCCGAATAATAAAATTCTCGACAGTTTATAATATTACCGAATTGGAAAAGTCCCGAATATTAAAATTCCCGACAGTTTTTAATATTACCGAATTGGAAAATTCCCGAATAATAAAATTCGTGACAGAAAACTGCCGATTTATAAAATATTCGAATTGGAAAATTCCTGAAATTTAATAATTAGAATTTTGTATAAATAAATTTTATTTATTACAAATACAACAATAAGACATTAGTTTCAAAAATTATTTTTAACATTTAAAATTTCGAAGCTTATTTCTTGAATTTAAAATGGCAATAATTTTAAATAAAATATTTCTAGGTAACGCGTGTTTTTTTAATGTTGACAGTATTTTAAAAAATACAAAAAGCGTTCAAAAAAATAAAATTTTAAATTAATATATATATCGAGTTTTCATTTGAAAAGCTTTGTAAGCTACAGAGAAAATTTAGGGATAATTTTTTTTCTCCCAAGCGCACGTTTTTACAAATTTGGTAGGTGATACAAAACTTAATTATTCTTTCAAAGTAAAAATTATTGCTTACATTTTTACGTTTTTTTTGAATTGCGCATAATATTTTTGAATAAAAAAAATGCAAAAAGCTTTCGCAAAAATGTAATTTAAAATTTTAAATAAATAAATATATATATATATATAGACACATATATTTATTTATTTAAAATTCAATTTTTGCTAACGCCTTTTGTATTTTTTTCAAATTCTATGCACATTTTCAAAAAAAGTGTCAAAAAGTGAGTCATTATTTTTTCTTTCAATGTAGAATTAAATTTTTGTATCGCTTTCCTTATTTTTGAAAACTTGTTCACTTGGAACAAAATTCTCGTTAAATTTTTTATGTAACTTGTAACATTTTTCAACCAGACTCGAA
>NC_046664.1:12057711-12065243 GCF_010883055.1 Belonocnema kinseyi | reverse complement strand
TTTTAAATTTTATTTTTGCGAACGCTTTTTGTATTTTTTCAAATACGGTGAACATTAAAAAAACATGTGTTATCGAGAATTTTAAATGTTAAAATAATTTTTGAAACTAATATCTTATCGTTGCATTTGTAATCAATAAAATACATTTATAAAAAATTCTAATTGTTAAAATTCGGGAATCTTACAATTCGGATATTTTATAAATCGGCAATTTTCTGCCGGGAATTTTATTATTTGGGAATTTTCTAATTCGGTAATGTTATAAACTGTCGGGAACTTTAATATTCGGGAATTTTCCAATACGGTAATATTATAAACTGTCGTAAATTTCCTTATTTGGGAACTTTCCAAATCGGTATTCTTATTTTTCGGTAATAATTTTAAAGTATTATAAAATAATGTCATCTTTTCAGTTAAAAAAATTTTAAATTTTAATTAAAAATAATTGTCAATTTATGTTCGTCCTTCCTAATTTGTGATAGTTCCTTTCTTATTATTTTTAAATTCACTCTTTAATGGATTCAGGTCTCTTTACATTTTTTAGTCATAAAAATAATATTTACAACTTTTTTTAAAGCAGAATTTAATTTCTGACTGAAAAAATTCCAAATGTCATAGTTTTTATGTTCTTTTAAAGTCTTGTTTTTTTACTTCCTAATGGTTCTTAATGGTAATTAAAACTTAGCTGAAAAAAAAAATTTACGAAATTATTTATTATTATTGTTCTTTTTATTATTTCTAATTGTAAAAATATAATAATTTGGATTTAAACCTTTGGAGAGTGGTAGGAATTTTCCCGAAATGTCAAGGATTGAAAATGGAGTTTTTATAACACAAGCATGATTTTACTCCCTAGGGAGGTAAACGTGACGTCAGAGGTGAACAATGAAAAATATACATATATAGGCTCGCATTTTATGATAATCGGCCCACTTACTGTAAAAACTGTAAGAAAATTGTGATTGCTGACAATATATTTTTCCGGTCATTTATAGAAATTATGACCAAATTTTCATAAATTTACGAAAATTCATAAAAATGTATAACATTGAATTTTGGGTAATTTATGGTAAGTTACCATATTTACCTATAAATTGCCATAAATAACCAAAAATGTCCATAAATTTCCTGAAATTTATTAAAAAGGTTAAAACTGAATTTTGGATAATTTATTTTAAGTTACCATATTTACATGTAAAATAACCATTAATAACTGAAAATGGTCCGGAAATTTATAAATATTATTAAATTTAATTTTAGGCAATTTATTTAAGTTACCGTAAATTACCTGTAATATTACCATAATTCAACGAATAATTTATCAAATTTCCGGAAATTTATAAAAATGTTTAAAATTGAACTTTTGGTCATTTATGGTAAGTTACCAGATTTACCTGTAAAATTACCAGGTCAATTTATGGTCATTTACCAGAAATTTACAGAAATTTATAAATATTTTTAAATCAAATTTTGGGAAATTCTTGGTAAGTTATAATAAATTACCTGTTATAATTTCATAAATTAGCAAGAAGTTTCTTAAATTTCCGGAAATTTATAAAAATGTTTAAAATTGTATTTCGGGATATTTATGGTAAGTTGTTATATTTACTTATAAATTACGATAAATAACCAAAAATGTCGATAAATTTCCGGGATTTTATCAAAATGTTTAAAATTTAGTTTGGGGTAAATTATGGTAAGTTACCATATTTACCTGTAAAATTACCATAAATGACTGAAAAATTTTGGGAAATATATAAACATTATTAAATTTAATTTTAGACAATTTATGGTAATTAAGCATTAATTACCTTTAATATTACCATAAGTCACCCGTATTATTCCCATAAATTACCATAAAATTTCATAAATTAAATTCATAAATGCTAGAAATTTATAAAAATGTTTAACATTTACTTTTGGGTAATTTATCGTAAGTTACCATATTTGCTTGGAAAATTACCATAAATGACCGAAAATTTCTGAAAATTTATCTATATTGTTAAATTGAATTTTGGGCAATTTATGGTAAGTTACCATATATACCTGTAAAATTACCATAAAGGACCGAAAATTTATAAACATTTTTTCATTGAATTTTGGGCAATTCATAGTAAGTTACTATAAATTACCCTTAAAATTACATTATATTATGCTTCCTTTATTCAAAATCTAATATGCGCTGAAATCATGTCTGTATTTGGAGAAATGTCTGAGATCTTCCATTTTTAATAAAAATATCGCTGCGCGCTCGTCTACTCTTGTACTGAAAACATACACTCGTCAAACAAGTCTCTCTTCTCCCTCTAGGTGCATAATATACTATTTTAATACTAGTAGATTATGCGCCGAGGCAGTAAAGTTGAACTTTATACGAGGATGCATAATTTAACGTCTAAGTCGAAGGCCAGGACGGTAAAATGGCATCCGAATAAAACAACTTTACTTAACTGCCGTGGTGCATACTATACTTTATCTGAAATAAACAGAATAAGAGCTCTTTTTCTGGAAAACGGCGCTTGTTTGTACCGCATACGTACGCGCGTGAGGTGACGTTAAAATTCCAAAATCGACTTCGTAGTTAAACTTAGTTTTAAAATAAATTCTCACTCTTTTCTTTAACTTTTCTTTCACCTCTCACTCACCTCTTTCTCCTTGCTATCACTTTACGTGCCGCTCTCTGCAGTACAATAAAATGCTATCTTACTGCCGCTCTGCGGGCTGATAAAGTGCGCTTTTTCTGCCTATTTCAGGTAAAGAAGATTCTGAGTTCGAAAAAATGTTTTTTGGCTCAATTTTATTTTAATTTATGTGGACCGTAAGACATAAAGAAAAATCTATGATTTAAAATTGACTGTAGTTTATTAAAAATCTTTAAAAATCCATTTGTCTTTTCAACGTGTTTTTATAAATAATGATCTCCCAGACCAATAACCATTGTTTTCTTTCACCAGCCAGGATATGGCTCTTCGGAGAACTTACAAATCAACCAGCTCTGCAGTACCTCGCCTGGGTCTCTCTACCAGTTTGTCTGACCCTCTTCAGCGCAGGATTCGTCCACATAGTGGCGCCTCAAAGTATAGGATCAGGAATCCCAGAAATGAAAACAATCCTTCGAGGTGTTGCCTTGAAGGAATACCTAACTTTCCGAACCCTCGTCGCCAAGGTCATAGGGCTCACAGCCACCCTGGGATCCGGACTACCCCTTGGAAAGGAAGGTCCCTTCGTCCACATTGCCAGTATAGTAGCAACCCTTCTTTCCAAACTTGTCACCAGTTTCCAGGGAATCTACGAAAATGAAAGCAGAAATTGTGAGATGTTGGCTGCAGCTTGTGCTGTTGGTGTGGCTTCTTGTTTTGCTGCACCCATTGGAGGTGTCCTCTTCAGTATCGAAGTCACAACTGTCTACTTTGCTGTCAGAAATTACTGGAGAGGATTCTTCACTGCTGTCTGTGGAGCCACTATGTTTCGACTCCTGGCCATTTGGTTCCAAAGAGAAGAGACAATCACCGCCATGTTTCTCACTAATTTTACGAATGATTTTCCTTTTGATCCACAAGAACTTTTTGTCTTTGCGCTGATTGGAGTTGGAAGTGGACTTGGGGGAGCGTTTTATGTTTGGCTGCACAGACAGTATGTCATCTTCATGAGGAAGAACAAGAGCATGAACAGTTTCCTGCAGAAAAAGTAAGTGGGGGATCGTCAGAGTTCTTAAATTCCTGAGAATTTAAGTCCAGGTTATAGAACCGAAAATATGATAGAATTTAGGAGAATTTAAAAGAAGTTAAGGGAATTTAAGAATTTCAAAACCAAAAAGACGAATTTCCAGAAAATAAAGATTTTTCACTCCAAAAATAAATAAAAGTTTATCTAAATTATTTAAGCTTCAAACCAGAAGACAACTATTTTTTACAAAAATGCAATTCTTAAACAAAAAATATGATTTTACAACCAAAAATTAATTTTACACGAATCTGATGAATTTTCAATTGAAAAAGATTAATTTCAAACAAAATAATCATTCAAACAAAGTAGTTAAATATTCTAGCAAAGAAGAACGATTTTTAACCAAAAAGTTGCATTTTCATACAGAAAATGAAATTTCTTTTATAAAACAGGTGAAGTTTTAAATCAAAAAGATCAATTGATTTTAACAAAATTGTTGAATTCTCCAGCAAATAGTTGCATTTTCATAAAAAAATATGAAATTCATCGTAAAGCAAAAGAATTTTTTATTATAAAAAAATTTGAGTTTTATCCAAAAAATATTCCAGTTAGCTCAGTAAATTTTCTTTTGAAATTTATTCTCCTTGTTTAAAAATCGTTATTTTTAGTTAAAATTTAAGGTTGGAAATAAAATTACTTGGCTGAAAGTTCAACTCTTTTGTTACGAATTATTTTGTTGAAAAATAAGCTATTTGATTGAAAACTAGTTTTTTCTTTGGATAAAAAGGAATTTTTTGTCGTAATTTTAAGTATTTTCTTGAATTTTTTGTTTTGTTTAGTTGAAAATTATTATTCTTTTTAACTAAAAATGTAACTATTGTTCCAGTTAAATATTTCATAATTTTGGTTAAAAATTCATCTCTTTGGTTGAAGAATTATTTTTTAACTCAAAATTTATTTATTCAATTTTTGATTATAAAATGATGATCTTTTTAATTCAAAATTCGTTTTTTTTGTTGAAAATTAATTTTTTAACTTAAAACGTAATTATTCCAGTTTTGGTTGACAATTTATCTTGTTCTAGTGAAAATTAATTTAATTGTTGGAAATTCGCCTATTTCAGTTGAATATTCATTGTTTTAGTTGAAAGTTCATATTTTTTGCAAAAAATTAAACTACTATTCCAGTTGAAGCTCCATCATTTATGTTGAAAATTCATCAGTTGGGATAAAAAAATTTGTATTTCAAAATGTAATTTCCGTTTTTTCTCGAAATTTTTCTTTTTTAGTTCAAAATTCATATATTTCGTTGAGAATTAATCTCTTTGTTTGAAAATTAATCTAATTTTTTATGTAATTCATCTTTAGCAAATAGTTGCTCATTTATAAAAAAATATGAAATTTATCGTAAAGCAAAAGAATTTTTTGTTACAACAAAAGTTGAGTTTTCATCCAAAAAAGATTCCAGTTAACTCAGTAACATCAAAAATTGAATTTTGGTAACCAAAAATAAGTTTCTACGAAAAAATTGAATTTTCTATCCAAAAAGACGATTTTTTAGGAAAAAAGGCTGTCTTTTTACAAAAATGTTGAATTCTCAACCATGTAGTTCAATTTGAAAAAAGACGGCAGTTATCTTAAATCAAATGAATTTTTTTTAGATACATATTTTTAAAAAAATTGTTGAATTTTCACCCAAAAAAAATTCCAGTTGACTTTTCATGATAAAAATACGAATTTTGTAGCCAAAAATAAGTTTCTACAAAAAAGACTAAATTTTCATTAAAAAAAGACGATTTTTTCCAAAAAAAGAATGAATTTTTAACAAAATTGTTGAATTCTCAACCAAATAGTTGAACTTTTCTAAAAAAAAAGACCAAAACAGATGAATTTTAATTTTTTCCAGCAAATTTTTTTTTTGAATGTCCAATTTTCATCTATAAAAGATTTTAGTTGACTTTTCAAGGTCAAAATACGAATTTATTAGCAAAAAATAAGTTTCTACAAAAAAGACTAAATTCTCATTAAAAAAGTCGATTTTTTTCCACGAAAAAGCGTGAATTTTTAACAAAATTGATGAATTATCAACCAAATAGTTGAACTTTTCTAAAAAAAAGACGAACTTTCCCTTAAAACAGATGAAATTCAATTTTTTTTAACAAATTTATTTTTGAATGTTGAATTTTCAGCAAAAAAAGATTTGAGTTGACTTTTCAAAATTAAAATATGAATTTTCCAACAAAAAATAAGTTTCTACGGAAAAAGACGAATTTTTTCCACCAAAACGCATGCATTTTTAACAAAATTGTTGAATTCTCAACCAAATAGTTGAACTTTTATTTTTTAAAAACGACGAAATTTCTCTCAAGACAGATGAATTTTAATTGTTTTAAACCAATGTTTTTTTGAATGTTGAATTTTCATCTAAAAAAGATTTTAGTCGATTCTCCAAGATCAAAATACGAATTTTGTAGCAAAAAATAAGTTTCTACAAAAAAGACTAAATTTTAATTAAAAAAATCAATTTTTTCCACGAAAAAGCATGAATTTTTAACATAATTGTTGAATTCTCAACCAAATAGTTGAACTTTTCTAAAAAAAAAACGAAATTTCTCTCAAGACAGATGAATTAAAATTTTTTTAAACAAATTTTTTTTTTGAACGTTGAATTTTCATCTAAAAAATATTTTAGTTGACTTTTCAAGATCAAAATATGAATTTTCTAACAAAAAATAAGTTTCTACGAAAAAAATTGAATTTTTATCCCAAAAAGTTTCATTTTTATCCAAGAAAGATGAAATTTGTACTAAAAAAGAGGAATTTTTAATAAAAAAACGACAATTTTTCAAAAAATATTTTAGTAAATTTTTTAATGCCAACATTTTTATTTTAAACAAAAAGTCAATTTTCTACAAAATAATTCAATTTTCAAAAAAAAAAGAATTTGCAAGAAAAAAAAGTATGACACATTATGTTACGATGTTTTTAAGCTCGGATGGAGGGGATTTTTCACTCATGTACGTAATTTTTGAAAATTCTGAAAAACTTTCTTCTGAAAATTATCTTTTTAGTTATAACTTTTATTATTTGATTGAAAATCGAAATATTTTCCTAAAGATACATCCTTTTTGTTTGCAAATTAAAATGTTCTAGTAAAAACTCATTTGAGGTAAAAACTCAACTGTTCTCGTAGAACATTAAACTATTGTTTAAAAATCATATTTTGTTGCTGATAAATCAATTTCTTTCTTAAAAAATCCAATTAAAATCTTTTTGAAATAAAACTTAACTCTTTTTTTAATTTGTTTTTTTTTTTATTTAAAGATTTAACTGTTTTAGTACAAATCTAATATTTTTGGATAAAAATGCAACTATATGATAGATAATACAATTCTTTTGTTAAAAATTCATCCTTCTTGGTTGAAATATCTGCTGCTTTATTGAAAATTTAACCATTTTGTAGAAAATTTACTTTTTGTTTAAATTTCATATTTTGGTGTTGAAAAGAAAACTGAAAACTTTTGTGTATGAAAATTCAACTATTTAAAATTTTTTTTTGTTTATTAAAAATTCATTCTTTTTAAGAGAAATTTGATCTTTTGTGGATAAAAATGCATCCGTTTGCTTGAAGATTAAACTACTTCGCTAAAATGTCATATTTTAATTTTTTAACATTCGACTGTGTTATTAAAAATTTAATTATTTCATAGAAAATTTACTGTTTGTTTAAAATTTATATTTTGTTGTTAAAAAGTAAATTGAAATAACTTAAAATGGAAACTCTTTTTTTCACAATTTGTCTTTTTAATTTAAAAATTCACCTGTTCTAGTGAAAATTTCAATTTATATAAATAATTTTATATAATA
>NC_046664.1:12032407-12057611 GCF_010883055.1 Belonocnema kinseyi | reverse complement strand
TAATAATAAATATAAATATAATTATATATGATATAATAATAATTTAAATAAATTTCAATTTATATTTTGATCTTGAAAAGTCACCTGGAGTCTCTTTAGGATGAAAATCCAAGTATGTAAAAATTTTTTAATCAAAATTCATCTGTTTTAAAATAAATTTAATCTTTTTTTGATAGAAATGCAACTATTTGGTAGAAAGTTCAACAATTTTATTAAAAAATCATCCTTTATGGTTAAAAATTCGTCTTTATTTATTAAAAATTCAATTTTTTCCTCGAAATTTATTTCTTTTAAAAAAATCTTATTTTGATCAAGAAAAGTCAACTGAAATCTTTTATAACTGAAAATTCAACCATTATTTCTAAAATATATCTTTTTGATTTAAAAATTCATTGGTTTAATCAGAATTTTTATTTTTTTATTTGTGAAAATGCAACTTTTTGGTTAAAAGTGATTCTTCTTTGCTTATATTTTTATTTGAAAATTCATCTCTTTTGTTGAAGTTTAACTATTTTGTTAATAATTAATCTATTTTATTTGAAAATTTAATTATTTGAGTAAAAGTTACATTACATGGATAAAAATGTATTTTTCCGATTGAAATCTTTGGATGAAAATCGAACTGTTAATGGAAAAGCCTTTTTTTGTTGGTTAAAAATTCGTTTTTTTTAAATTAAAAATTAAGTTTTCCTCATACACTTATTTCTTGTTTAAATTTTATATTTTTATTATAAAAAGTCAACTGAAATCTTTTTTAACCAAAAATTGAACTATGTTTTTAAACATTTATTTTTTTGATTTAAAAATTAATCTGTTTAAGTAAAAACTATATTTTTTATTTCTGAATATGCAACTTTTTGGCTTAAAAATATTCTTCTTTGCTTATATTTTTAATTGAGAATTTATCGCTTTGAGTTGGAAGTTTAACTATTATATTGAAAATTCTTTTTCAATTGAAAATTCAACTCATTCGGTAAATATGAACTAAATTAATAAAAATGTATTTTTTTGAATGAAGTATTTTGTTAAAAATGTAATTGTTTAATGGGAAAGCCTCTTCTTGGTTCGAAATTAATATTTTAACTGAAAATGTTTACAGTTTTTTTAAATTGATCATTTCTATTTGAAAATTCTTTTTCTTATATTCAAGCGTTAAAAATAAAACTGAAATGTTTTGTGGATGAAAGTTCAACTAATAAATTTTTTTTTCTTAATTAAAAATTTATCTTTTTTAAGAGAAATTTTATTTTTCTTGGATCAAAATATTTTGATCTTAAAAAGTCACCTGGAGTCTCTTTCAGATGAAAATCCAACTATTTTTTTGTTCTTTTAATAAAAATTCATCCGTTTAAAAATAATTTTTTTTTTTTTTTTAATAGAAATGCAACTATTTGGTTGAAAGTTCCACAATTTCATTAAAAAATCATCCTTCTTGGTTAAAAATTCGTACTTTTTAAATAAAAAAACTCGATTAATTTCCTAGAAATTTATTTCTTCTTCAAAAAATCTTATTTTTATGATGGAAGGTCAACTCGAATCTTTTTTAACGGAAAATTCAACTATGTTTTTAAAAATTTATTATTTTGATTTAAAAATTAATCTTTTTAAGCACAAATTATATTTATTATTTCTGTAAGCGCAACTTTTTGATTAAAAATTATTCTTCTTTGCTTATATTTTTAGCTGAAATTCATATCTTTTATTGTACAAAATAGTGTATTATCATAAGAAGGAAAAAAACTTTAAAAAATTGCTTATATTTTCCAAAAAAGAAAAGGTTTATTTTTTTCTCACTTTTTTACATTTTTTTAAAATTACTAGTAACCTGACACCGAGATAAACTAATAAGGGAACATAAAAAATAAGGAAATTTAAATTTATTTGTTGTTAATTGTTTAAACAATTTTTCATTGTTTCAATCTAACTTTTCACTGGAATTAGGCAGAAAAGGGTAGGTTTTTTCAAATTTTTCACAAAGTTTATAGAATTCTGTTATATCTGGATCTTTTACTATTAAACCATTATTTTTAAACAGTTTCTATTTGTTTATAGAGTATTTTCTGATAAAATATAAAAAATGTACACCTTTTTTGAGTAAATTAAATTCATTTGTTCAGATTAAAAATCAGCTGGATTAATTTTCCTTATTTTTAATTGTTTAAATAATTTTAAATTATTAAAATTTTACTTTTGACTGGAATAAGAAAAAGTTTAAATTTTCAACAACCTTAATGGAATTCTGGATTGTGTGGTTTTCTTATCATTTAGTCATAATTTTGTGAACAATTGATATTTTACTAAACAATTTTTTTGACAAATTATACAAAATTGGCACCTTCTCTTGGTGACATGCATTAATTAATTTAAATTGAAAGTCAGCAGTTTGAATTCAATTTATTCTTAATTGTCTTAATAATTTATCATTTTCTGCAATTTAACATTTAAATTTTGATGACATGTTTAATTACTTACTCATAATTCTTCAAACATTTCTATTTATTTAAAGAATTTTTTCGACAAAATCTGCACTTTTTATTAATGGCCATGAACTGATTAGTAAATAGTTCATGTTGATTTTCGACTTGAATTAAATTTTTCAACTTACTCAGATAAGATGTAAATGTTCTATATTTGGTCAAAAAAAGGTTTAAATTAATGGAAAATTGTTAAAAAATTATGGCTAAATTATAAAAAGTGTCAACGTAGAATAAGCTAATAAAATTTAATGTAAAATTTGCAAAAAACTGCACTTGTTTGCATAATAAGTTATAAATAAGTTATTTTTGATAAGGTAATATTCTAAGTAAAATTAGGTTTCGTTATAAAAATACTTTTTAGCGTTTTAGGTCATGGACCACGAACTAAACTTTTTTTTTATTGATAAAAAATAAAACATTTTAAAATAAAACATTTTAAAATAAAACATTTTAAAATAAAAAGCTTAAAAAACTTCAGCGTCAAACTTTCCTAATCAAAAAATTAAAAATTAATTAATGAAATTAAAAAGTATTTAAAAAATGCACGGCAGAACCATTTAAATGCTAAAAAATAAATTTGGGAGAGCCAAAAAAACTTCCTCAAAATTGGAATTATTTAAAAAAGAAAAAATAAGAAAGAATTTTTGACAGTTTATAGAACTTTATCTATAAATAGAACGAAAAAAATGAAAAAAGTTCATACTTTTCGACAAAATTCTTTTAAAATTTGTCTGCGATCGTAACTATTCAACTGTAAAAAAATTGTATTTCTAAAATTGATTTTTAATTCTAAATGACACAAAATTTATCAATAGACCGCCCCAAATTTTTAAAATAAAATTTGATACTTTATTACGATTTTTTCGATTTCTTAAAACTTAAAAAAATTGTTTTATCATAAAATCATTAGAACACAAAGAAGCAAAAATCAATAGATAATTTTTTAGGAAAAAATTTATTTCACAATAATGTTTGGAAAAGTTCCGTAATTTATAAAAAATAATTTCTTGCAGGAAGACCATTTATAATTGAAAAAGTTTTTCTTCAGTTGTCATTGCAGTTGAAAATTTATATAAATTTTTTTATAATTATTAGAATTATATTAACACTTTTGTCAAAGTAAAATTTTTATAAAATCGCACTGTACTAAAAATTTAAAAGAGTTTTAAAAATCAGTTATATTATTATTTAAATATTGTTTGAAAATTTTTTTTCAAAGTAGAATTTGTCTAAAATTAACTTGTAGTAAAGATACAACATTATTTTCAACATTTAAAAAAAATTGTTTAAATATTATTTTTAAAAAAATAGCAACAAACTTTGATGGAAACCTTTAAACTGCAGTAAAAAATAACAAATATTGTGCTTAAATAATTCAATAAAAAGTGTATAACGAAGAACATTTGATGAAAAAATTTTCCTTTCATTTTTTCTATAAAAATTTTAGTTTAAATAATTATTTATAAACAAATTTTAATTCAAAAAAAATTTTATTTCCTGGATTTTCTGTTATTTTTTTAAAATCACACTATAATAAATATACAAAGTTATTTAAAAAACTTGTACTTAAATAATTCTTTAAATATTCTTTAAAAAATGTTTTAGCGGCGTTTTCATGAAAACATTTTAACGGCATTAAAACATGAAATAAATACTTATAAAAACATTTTAGTTGAAGAAATCTTAAAAAAAAATTGTTTAAATATTTTCAGTGTCGTACATATGATAACAAAAATTTATTTTACTTTTCAAATAAAAAATCAATTTATAAATTTGTATTTTCTGTGATAAAGCTTAAAATATGATAGGAGTCGCGAGGTATTGGAAATTCATACAGATGCTGAAAATTTTCATAATAAATAATAGTAATTTAATTTGAGAAATTGAGGAAATTCCTCAAATTGTTGGCACACAGACTTTTGGCATTATTCCATCCAGGAGTGTTCGCAAACATTCAAGAAAAGAATTTCGCCTTTTAAGTATATCAATGAGAAAGTTCATTTAATTTGAAAAATTAAATAATTAAAATTTAGGATATTCAATTCAGGATAACTAAAAATTTTAATTAATTTTCATCGTCCATGATGAAATTCATATATCAGAATATTCAAAAAAATTAATTTTTATGAATAAAAAATCTAACGATCCAATTTGGACAATACACACCCAAATTTGAAAATCTAAAAATAAAAGAGAGGCAGTATTCAAATCTCTTTTCTTTTTTTCCCCATCTTCCTGTACAATTTTTGTTTCCTAATGGGTTCAGACACAAGGAAAAGTTTATGATTTATTTTTATTGATAACTAGAAGGCTGGTGATTTTTTTTATTAGGATTAAAAAAAGTAAGAATACAAAATAGGAGAGAAAAAAAGATGGAAGAAAATTTAGGGGTCGTCTTTCTTCCTTATTTTATTATTTTTCATTTCATTGACCATAACTATAAAGTATAAGTTGGACAAAAAATTACTTTAATTTCTGGATTTTTAAAGTTTACCAAATAACTTTTACTTTAAGGTTGCCTTCTCATTTTTCTTTCCTCTAATTTAATTTTGTCCAAACTTTTTTTTAGGCATTTGTTTAATTAGAAAAATGAGAACGCAAACAACCAATCCTAATCAATTTTGTTTGTCGCCTTTTCAGTTTTCTTTTCTCTTTTTTATTTTTGTCCAGAGATTTGTTCAGCAATTTTTTTAACGAGGTCTTTTTTTAATTACAATAGGTAACAGACCAATTAATCAGGATTGTTTGGTCGCCTTCTTATTTTTCTTTCCTCTTTTTTATTTACGTCCAGATTTTTTTTAAGAGGATCCTTTTTTTAGTTACAATAGGAAACAAACCAAATTCATTAGGATTGGTTGGATGCCTTTTAATTTTTCTTTCCTCTTTTTTTATTTTTCTCCAAAAATCTTCTTAAGGAACTTTTTTTTAATTAGATAAACGAGAAGGTAACCAACCAATCCTGATGGATTTGATTGGTCGCCTTTTAATTTTTCTTTTCTCTTTTTATTTTTGTCTAGAGATTTTTGTAGTAATTTTTATTGAAGAGATCTTTTTTTTATAATTGCAATAGGAAACAAATCAAATACATCAGGATTGGTTGGTTGCCTTCTCATTTTCATTTTTTATTTTTGTCTAGATTTTTTCTAAGAGGATCCTTTTTTAAATTACAATAAGCAAAAAACCAAATCATACAAGATTGGTCGTTTGCCTTCTCATTTTTCTTTCCTCTTTTTTATTTTTACCCAGAGATTTTTTTTAGGAATTTTTGTTTGAAGAGGATCTTTTTTTAAATTACAATAGGAGCATTTTATGATGGTTGTCCAAATTTGGTCGCTGCATTCTTGGCCTTATTATCGGGAATTCTATATATTAACTCTTTCATTGAACGTTTAAGAGGATTTTAAGTTTAATTTTAATCTAATTTAAATATCTTAAATATTAATTCTTTTAATATTGCGAAGACTTTGAGTTGTGGAAGCGCTTTTACAGTTTTTTTCATAAAGAGGATTATTTTTTATATTGCAATAGATAACAAACCAAATCAATCAGGATTGGTTGGTTGCCTTTTAATTTTTCTTTCCTCTTTTTTATTTTTGTGCGGCTTTTTTAATTCTCAAAGAGGATCCTTTTTTAAATTACAAAAGACAACAAACCAAATCTTTCACGGTTGGTTGGTTGCCTTCTCATTTTTCTTTTCTCTTTTTTATTTTTGTGCAGATTATATATTTTTTAAAGAGGATCCTTTTTGAAATTATAATAGGGAACAAACGAAATCCATCAGGATTGGTTGGTTTCTTTCTCATTTTTCTTTCCAACTTTTTATTTTTGTCCAGAGATTTTTTTTATTTGGAAAATGAGAAGGAAACCAACCAATCCTGATGAATTTGGTTGGTCACCTTTTAATTTCTCTTTTCTCTTTTTTATTTTTGTCTAGAGATTATTTTAGGAATTTTTTTAAGAGGATCTTTTTTAATTACAATAGTAGCATTTTATGGCGGTTGTCCAAATTTAATCGTTGGATTCTTAGTTTCATTACCAGGAATTCTATACATTAACTTTCTTTTTGGACGTTAAATAGGAATTTAAATTTGATTTTAATCTAATTTAAATGTCTTAAATATTAATATTTTAAATATTGCGAGTCGCTTGAGTTTTGGAATCGCTTTTACTAGTCAGAAATAAAAAGCTAACTGAGATTTTAGTGGCATTATTTTATTGGCTGGCTTCCGAATTTCAGGTTAAAAGAAGGAAAAATAATCAGATTTCTTTGAATTTAGGATATTTAAATAGGAAAAAAATACAATGTAAAATATTTTTTTAACGCCCAATAATCAAATTGATCAAAATAATTCCTGAAAATAATAATAATTTTCATTTTATTTTATTTTATTTTTATTTTATTTTGTATTATACATTTTTTTGCCTTCATAAGGGTGCTGTATGAGTGTCGAAATGTTGGTGATTATGATATATATTTAAAAAAGTTTTTTTTATTGGGATTTGATAATGGTGGGAATAAAGAGGACGAAAGGAAAAAAAGAAGGAAGGGGATTTGGTTAGTTGCCTTTTCATTTTTCTTTCCTCCTTTTTTATTTTCGTCCAAAGTAAGGATGAATAATTTTCTTTTCTTTTTTTATTTTTTAGGGGGAAAGGAGAGGAGAGAAGTGATTCTTTTTTCAGATTCCAATGGGAACATTTTGTGGTGGTTGTGCAAATTTGGTCGTTAGATTCTTGATTTTATTTTCAGGAATTGTTTTCATCAGATTTCTTGGTTTCCAAAATTTTCATGTTTGAAAGTGTTTAGATTTTATAATGAAATTCAAAAATAGCCAATCAATCCTGAAGGATTTGGTTTGTTGTTTATTGTCATTAAAAAGAACGATCATCTTAAAAAAAAAAACGAAAAAAATCTGGACTGAAATAAAAAAGAGGAAAAAAAGAAATCAACGAACCAATTCTGATGGATTTGGTTGGTCACCTTTTTAGTGTGCTTTTATCATTTTTATTTTTGTTCACAGAACTATTGATTTTAATTTTCTCTAAAATAAAGTATGGTAACTAAATTTTATTTTAATAATATAAACAGTAGCTAATTTATGATTGAAAAATGAAATAACCCTATTAAATTAAAGTTAAACAACTTTATCATTTTTCTTCATCAGTATAGATCTTGCAACAATTTTTTTGTCTACATTTGAATGCATTTCACAAATCAAAATTAAATAAGAGAATCGTCCCTACTTTTAAATCACTCGGATTGCTTCATCTAATCTCAAAATTACTTGATGATAATTTTTTTCAGTCGTTTCTTATACCCTGGAATAGTCGCCTTGATGGTTTCGTCAGTATCCTTTCCTTTGGGACTTGGTCAATTCATGGCTGGAGATTTAAATACTCATGACCAAGTTCACGGCCTGTTCACTAACTTCACATGGACAAGGGAAAATCTCAGTGTTGAAGAAGTGAATGTCGTAAAACACTGGGCCACACCATACACCGATGTCTTCGTTGGACTTCTAAGTTTTACTTTGTTTACGGTAAGAAATTTTACAATCACAATGATACAGCAAGTCAGTAAGGGGCCGTACTTAAATTACGTAACGGGTTTCAGGCCCTCTCTAAGACTCCTCCTCCTCTCTTTAACAAACCGTAACAAAATACTTTTCCCCCTCCCCTTCTCCTCTCACATTACATAATTTGCAGTTACCTGAAATGCTTTTTTTAGTGATTGCTAGTAGAATTAGGCAGGTTGCCCGAGAACTTTATTTTCGAAATTTCCTCATTTTTCGTAGTATTTACAATTACTATGAGTAATATTAAAGAGCGAGATATTATTCGCGGATTTTAATTTTTTAATATCATTTGAGCGGCTGACAATAAAAAGTGGAAATATCTCGTTGGTGAGTGAAAAGCAGCTATAGAAAAGTGCCTAAAAAAATGGATATAATTTCACGGCTGTAAAAAGTAGCAATAGAATATTGGCTGTAAAAAGTGGACAACGGTGCTTGGGCCGTGAGAAAGAGGAACAGAAAAACTTGGCAGTAAGAAGTGGACAAACGTGGCGTGTCGGTGAATCGGCTCTGTTACACGCTGCAAAGACAAGTCTCGTTCAAAGCCGAAATTGAACGAGGACGAACCCGACCGCGCCCGACCGGACGATTCGCTTTCAGTGGCTAACAAGCTATTAGGAGCTTTCGGTAAACTGCATTTCCACTGAAATTGCAGGGCGTCCAGAGAATAAAAGAAAGTTCATGGCAACGTTTTAAACGATTGCTTTGCGATGAATTCCAAGAGAAAATTGAAAAGAAATCACAAAACTTTTTTTATTGTTTCCTAAAATTTTTTAAAAGTGCGTGTAAAATATTTTTTAGACTTTTGCAATTTTTCCATCTTAGATAATTTTAGAAAAATTAAGGAACATAATTCTTTTAAAGCCTTCTTGTACAATTTTTTTGCACATTTAAAAAAAAAATTATGTTGGTTTAAATAATGTACTTTCAAATACGAGAAAGTTTAAGAGACGTTCAGTAATTTTAAACGATTAAAAAATAATAAAAACTTGTAAAGATTTTTGAAGAATTTTGTAAAGTTTGACGAAAATTAAAAAAAATTTAGTTTCCTAGGAATAATTGAAATAATTTTTTATTTTGAAAAATTAATTTCAAGAGATTATTTTAAAACATTTTAACACATGACAAAAGATTTTAAAAATTATCAAAGAAGAATCTGAATTATTTCAAAGGCACCTTTTTTTAATTTTTCAGAATTAAGCAACAATCAGGAAAAGGACGTGATTAAAAAAAAGAATTTTTTGATATTCATGTGCAAATATTAAACGATTTATTATGTTGAATAATCAACTTTAGGAGAAAATTGAAAAAGGTTTTTAAAAATAAAAAAGGATTTTCTAAAATTTTCTGCAAAGGGTGTTAAATATTTTAAAGTGAAATTTTCTAGGATTCGAGAGATGCAAAAATAATTTAAACCTGAGAAGATTTCTAGAAATGAAAAGTTTTAAAGATGTCAAAAATATACTTTAGTAGCTGCTGATAATAAAAAGTGAAAATATAATTAATTACTAAAAATAGAATTATAATTAATAATTTCATATCTGTAAAAAGCATTAATAGAACATTGGCAGTAAAAATTATACAACGGTACTTGGGCAGTAAGAAACAGAAATAGAAAAATTCGGCAGTCAAAAGTAGACAGGCGCGTGTCCATTTTTTACAGCCACAAATTTGTGTAAATTTTTTACCGTCTGTTATGTCATCGTTTTTTTTCTTTCTGTAGGGTGATGATACACTATTCGGCAACACTGCAATATGCATGGAAAATTTAGAGATATTTAAGTCTTGGGACATTTTTTTCTTTTCATCAGCGTTACCAATTGAGTTCTCATAAATTTAACTGAGACCTTGAAATAATTTTTTATTTTGAAAAGGTAATTTCAACAGATTATTTAAGAACATTTCAACACCTGACAAAAGATTTCAAAAATTATCAAAGAAGAATCTGAATGATTTTACAGGCAACTTTTTTTAATTTTGCAGAATTAAGAAACAACCAGGAAAAGAACGAGATTAGAAAAAAAGAATTTTCTTAATATTAGTATGAAAATTTCGAACGATGTTTCATTTTTAATAACAAACTTTAAAAGGAAATTGCGAACGTTTTTTTAGAAATATCAAACGATTTCATACAATTTTCTGCAAAGAGTGTTAAAGATTTCAGAGCAAAATTTTCAAGTCCGTAAGATTATCACATTTTTTTAAATATAAAAATTCGAGTAAATTCAGGAAAAATTAAGTAGAATTCAAGAGATTCAAAAATAATTTAAACCTTAGAAGATTATTAGAAATACGAATTTTTGAAGCTGTCAAAAATAAACTTCAGAAGCTTTAAACGAATCTCGAAATGTCAAGAGCATGAACAAATTGTTTTCAAATGCTTGCGAAAATTTAGAAGATTATAATGTAATTTCTTCACATTTTGAATGACTTTTCAAAATGTTGAGAAAAATTCGAGGCAGTTGAAAATATTTTTAGGTATTTGAGACGAGTCAAATAGATAAAAAATATTCAAAAATTTTAAAACATTTAAGAAAATTGATCAAATATTCTTTGATTTCTTACAAATTTCTTAAAAATTCCTAAACATCTTTGAATAGGACTCGAAATTTTCCTAATGTTTTGTAATATTCTGTAAAATAAAACAATTTCTTTAAAATGTCATAAAATATTTTCTGACACATCTGATATATTTAAAAATATTTTTTCAATTTTCTTAAAAATCTTATAATACTTATGCTTATATAAATTTAAAAACAAACTGACAATACAAATCATAACGTTTTAAACTATTCCAGAAAAAATTAAAAGATATTCGCACATAATTTGGAAATCAGAATTCAGATTTTTATTATACATCGCAAAACTTTACAAAAATATTGTAACTGGAATGGAGGTATTTTAAACATTCACAAACTTTTATTATACAAATTATGACCAATATTAAATTAAATAAACTTGAAGTAAATCATAAATTTATCCTACTTAATTAAAAGAAATTATAATTTAATCGTAAGGTAATTCAATATTGTTAAACAGTCAGGTCATAATTAATTAATGTATTCATAACCTAAAAATCATTAAACTATATTATTTATAAGTAAAATTTTATATTTATTTCAGAAAAATTAAAACACATTAACATATACATCTAAAAATTAAATGCAGATACCCATTTCACAACATCAGAATCATTTGAAAAATTATTTAATTGAAATAGGGATGTTTTAATATAAATAAACTTTGATTATGCAAACTTTGTCCAATATTCTGATATATAATTTCGAACAAATAATCAATTTATGTCACCTAAATTTAATTTACTAAATTTTAATCTTTATTTAATTTAATATATTTTAAATTATTTAGCTAATAATGAATTAATTATTTTGGAATATGAGAAGCATTTAATTATAACTTTCACTCAAGAATTCAAATAATTTTTACTTTGTATCTTTAACTTGTTGAATTATCAACTAAATAGTTCCATATTTATCAAAGAAAAATAACATTTTTTTCTAGGGTAGATGAGTCAAAAAATATATGCTTAAATATTTAAATTTTGATTAAAAACAGATTTAAGTTCGATTTCCTAGCATGAGCATAGGAGATTTAAACAAGAATACATTTTCTACGAATAAACTTGAATTTTTAACCCAAAAAAGAGAAATTTTCAATAAAACAAAGAAATTGTCAACCAAAATGGATGACATTTAAAAAAAATTTTTGCATTTTAAACCGAAAAAGCTGATTTTTAACAAAATTTTTGAATTTCGAACCGAAAAGGATTCATTTCTTTCGTTTAAATTTGAACTAAATTAATAGAAAAGTTACAATTTAATTTTTTTGTTGTAAAAAATTATCTTCTATTTTTTGTTTCAGATTCACCTCTTTTGTTAAAAATGTAACTCATTTGTTGAAAATTAATCCTTTTTAATTAAAAATCCAACTTTTATTTAGTAAATTCATATTTTTGGCTTTAAAGAAAGATAAAGCTAGTTAAAGGTTATTTTTTTAAACCCATATTTTGTTTAAAAACTACTTTTAAAAACTACTACTTTTGGTAAAAAGTTAAAATTTTTTGAATAAAATTCAAACATGTATTAAGAAATTGGACTATTCTTTTATGAGTTGAAAATTCAGCTATTTCGTTAAAATTATAAGTATTTTATTGGTAGTTAACTAATTTCGACAATTCAGCTATTTTCTCAAGTTTTTTGACTAATCCACTTGTAATGCACTTGCAATCTACTTTTTATCCCAACTAACATGCTTTTATTCTCAATAAATCCCAAGTAATATACGTGCAATCCACTTGTAATCCACTTTAAATCTACTGGAAATCCACTTAAAATCCACTTGTAATCCTAACTACTATGCTTTTTATCTCGGTCAACCCTAAGTAATATACTTGCAATTCACTTTTAATTCACTTGCAATCCACTTTCAATCCCAGATAATATACTTGTAATCTCAGTCAATCCCTAGTAATATACTTTTCATCCATCTATAATCCACTTAGAATCCCAGCTTATAAGCTTGTAATCTAAGTCAATCCCAAGTAATATACTTGCAATTCATTTGAAATACACTTGTAATCCACTTGTAATTCTAGATGATATTCTTTTTATTTTAGTCAATACTAAGTAATATTCTTACAATCCACTTGTAATACACGTGCGATGCACTTGTAATCTACTTGTAATCCATTTGATGTCCCAGATAATGTTTGTTATTTCATTTAATCCCAAGTAATATACTTGTAATCCACATGTAAGCCATCTGTAATCCACTTGTTATCGAGTTGTGATACTAGATAATATGCTAGTAATCTCATTCAATCCCCAGCAATATATTTGCCATCCACTTGTAATCGACTTGTAATCCACATTTAATCCTCTTGTTATCCACTCGTAATAAAATTATTATCCACGCTAATAAACTTGTAATCTCATTTAATCTGAAGCAGGTCACTTTTAATCCACTTTTAATCCACCTACAATTCACTTGTAACCTAAGATAATATGCTTGTAATCTCAGTCAATTCAAAGTAATATACTTGTAATACACTTGAAATCCCAGATAATATGCTCGTCATCTCAGTCAATGTCAAGTATTAAAGCTTTTAATCCACATTTAATACATTTGCAAACCATTTATAATCCACCTGTAATTCGAGTTAATATACCTGTAATCTCAGTCAATCCCAAATAATATACTTGTAGTCCTAAATAATATGCTTGTAATCTGAGTCAATCCTAAGCAATACACTTGCCATCCACTTGTAATCGTTTTCTAATTTACACGTAATCCACTTGTAATATACTTGTCATCCCAAATAATAAGCTTGTAATATCATTTAATCCAAAGTAATCCACCTGTAATCCACTTTCAATCCACTAACAATCCACTTCTAATCCAATTATAATCCAAAATAATATGCTTTTTATTTCAGTCAATCCCAAGTGATATACTTTCTATCCACTTGTAATCCACTTACAATCAATTTGTAATACATCTGTGATTCGAGATAATATGCCTGTAATCTCAGTCAATCTCGAGTAATGTGCTCGCGATCCACTTGTAATCCACTTGAAATCCAATTCTAATCCACTTGTAATCCTAGATAATATTTATATATCTCATTTAATGCCAAGTAATATACTTGTAATACTCTGACAATCCCCTTGATCTTCCAGATAATTTGCTTGTCATCTCAGTCAATCCTAAGTAATATACTGGTAATCCACTTGTAATTCACGTTTAATCTACTTGTTATCCACTTGTAATTCCCATGTAATTCCAGCTAAGATGCCTGCAATCTAAGTCAATCCCAATTAATATGCTTGCAATCCACTTATAATCTGTTTGAAATACACTTGCAAGCCACTTGTAATCCCCTTGTAATCCTAGCTAATATTCTTTTTATCTGGTTCAATTCCAAGTAATATGCTTGCAATCCACTTTCAATCCACTTGTAACTTATTTGTAATTCACTTTTAATTCACTTGCAATCGATTCGTAATCCGCCTGTAATTCGAGTTAATATGCTTGTAATCATAGTCAATCCCAAGTAACAACTTGAAATACATATGAAATCCACTTGTAATCCACTTGTAATCCTCAGTAATACACTTATAATTTAATTTTAATACTGTGTAATCTACTCTTTATACATTTCTAATCTAATCTATCTAATATAATCCAAATAATCTACTTATCCTAGCTAATCTATTTATAATCCCAGACAATAAATGAGCGGAAACATAGGAGTTTTAATGTTGACAAAGCGAAATAATGAATCCAAAGATCATTATATAATTTAATAATTTAATTTTTTTATAGTTCGTCTTTTCCATTATAAGTTCCACTGTACCTGTACCTTCTGGAATTTTCATTCCTGTTTTTAAAATTGGGGCAGCCCTTGGTAGATGTGTGGGAGAAGCAATGGCATTGTGGTTCCCAACAGGTGTCCGATATGGTGGTGTCATAACTCCCATTATTCCAGGTGAAAATAACTATATTAAATCCTAATCAAAAACAAGAAAACAAATATTTAAATTTTCTAACTTAAAAAACTGGTTATGATTACATAAAATACAAATACATTGTCAGGTGGATATGCTACAGTTGGTGCAGCTGCATTTTCCGCTGCAGTGACACACACAATTTCAGTGAGTGTTATCATCTTTGAGATGACTGGACAAATCACTCACATTGTTCCTGTGATGATAGCTGTCCTAATTAGCAATGCCATTGCTGCTCTTTTGCAACCTAGTATATATGACAGCATCATCCTCATCAAGAAGTTACCCTACTTGCCAGATCTTTTACCTTCTAGTTCTGGTAGGTAATTTTTTATATTTTCGTAAGCTTCTAAACATAATAAATGTGTACAAAAACTAGAAAATCTCATGATTTTCATATTATTTGTAATACCAAGTCATTGTTTTTAATAGCATTCATTAAGGAATGTTCGGTAAGAAAGGCTTGATAAATCCCAATCGCGGAAAGTATGCAAGAGTAGGTCACTAATAAAATTTTTTTATATATCTTATACAAAATGATTGCAAAAAAATCACCCACCCGGAACGCTTAGCTAATCTTTCAACTGCTTTTTCTGAAAAGAATTAATGAAATCCATCATTGCGTTGATATAATTATTTTTGGGTTGCAGACTCAAAGTATCTTTTTTACAGCTCTCTTTGAACAATAGGTCATCATCTTTGGTGGGAAAGTTAGGGATGAAGTCACTTTTATTATTGTATAGTTGTAAAATATGAATCCTAAATTCCCAGTAAGAATAATTTTAGTATGAAAAAATATCAAAAATTCTTCATTGTTAATACTTTTAAATGGAACCATGATTTATTGATGCTTTCGGATTCTGGAAGCCTTAAATGGTTGGTAAAATGCAATTCTCACAAAACCTAACTAAACTGAACTGATAGGAAGGCATATTTCAACATGTTTGACAATTCTTATTTTCGAGTCGATTCAATGATAGCAATTTTTTAAAGAAATGTTTAAAATTGTATGCACTTGCTGATCTAATTTAGACAAAATCAGCTGCGTGACAAAAACTTCTGTACTAATTATTAATAAAACCCAGAAAAGCCTTTGTCTTCAGATAAATTAGTCTCGAAGTTTCAAAATTTTATCACAAAGGAAAAGACTGCCATGGAAAAATTGTATTTGGTTAAAAACTGTTCAAATTACATTTGTTAGTCGTAGTATTTTGAAAAAATTTTTTCCAGTTGTGATAAGGTTTTGTTCTGATGGTTTGTTCCATTGTTGTGTCTTCCTCCAACCGTAATGTAAGATTAGCTAATGTTAATTGATGTTGACGAGATAAGAATTTAAATAGAAGGCTTAGATTTTATTAGTATACTGGTCCAAAAAAACTAATATACCAATGAAATTTGAATGTTCTAATTACATTTTTATCTGTTCAACATTAATACACATTAGCTATTCCAACATTACAGTTTCAGGAAGATACAACAATGAAACAAACAAACTATAAAGATGTGTTCTTTCAAAGGAAACTGGATTAGTATACAAACCAAATCCAATCTCTGTACTGAATATTGTTTCAAATGTTGCAAATCTATTTCTAAAATATATTTTTAAAATATGTTCCTTGGAAAAAACCCATCTTTATTGGTATGTTACATGATTGTATATTCTTTCAAACGTAGTGTAGGATCAGTTGATGTTAATTGACATTGAACAGGTAACAAAATGAAGAAATGTTTTATTTGGTTTGTATACCTTTTTTACAACTGTAAAAACAAAACCCAATATCTTCTGATTAAGTTCTTACCTGATCAACATCAATTAAAATCAGCTAATCTTACAGCACGATTGGAACAGCATACAATGGGACAGATTAACAATAAAGAAAGGTTCTTTCAAAGAAAGTTGAAAATAATGTTACAAAATATGTTCCTTTGAAAGAATCCGCTTATATCAATGGTTTGTTACATTGCTGTATCTTCTATCAACAATGCTGTAGGATTAGTGGATGTTAACCAATGAAGAATTTAATTAGAAAATGTTGGATTTAGTTAATATACTTTTTTTTTAACAGAACACTAAAAAAATCCAACATTTTCTGATTAAACTATTACCTATTTAATATTAATGAGCAATAGCTAATCTTACAGCACGGTTGGAACAATGGAACAAACTAACTATATAGTTAGGGGTTTTTAAATGAAACTGCACCATTATACCAATAAAATCTTGAAAATGTTTTTCTGTCTATTTTCCTTTAAAAGGAGCCATCTGTATAGTTAGTTTGTTCCATTGTTGTATCTTGTTCTAACCATGCTATGAATTTCACTGATATTAATTAATGTTGACAAGATATTTAAATATATTTAAATCTTTCAATTAAATTCTTACCTGTTTAGCATCAATTACCATCAGCTAGTCTTACAGCACGGTTAGAAGAAGATACAAGGAACCAAATAACTATACAAATGGGTTCTTTGAAAGAAAGTTGAACCAGTATGACAAAAAAATCGAACACCTATGCTGAATATTGTTCCAAATGTTAAAAATATATTTCCAAAATAAGTTCCTTTGAAGGAACCCATTTTTATAGATGATTTGTCACATTTTTGTATCTTTTAAACACGCTGCAGAATTAGCTGAAGATAATGGATTTTGACTAGGTAAGAATGTAATTAGAAGATTTTGGCTTTTGTTGGTATATTGGTCTAAAAAATAGTATATTAAAAAATAAAATATATCATAATTAAATTCTTACTTGGTGAACATCAATGAATATCCACCAATATTACAGCACGATTGGAAGAAGAAACAATTGAACAAACCAGTTATACAGAACGGTTCTTACAAAGAAAACTGGAACAGTATGCCGAAAAAATGCATCATCTGTGGTGAATATTGTTCCAAGTGTTGAGAATACATTTCCGAAATATTGTCCTGTGAAAGAACCAATTTTTATTGTTGGTTTGTTACATTGCTGTATCTTTTTCTAACCATGCTGTAAGATTATCCGGTGTTAATTAATTTTGACAATGTAATAATTTAAAAAGAAAATCTTGGATTTTGTTGGTATACGCTTCTTTTGGACCAGTATACCATCAAAATCTAAAACTTCTAATTAAATTCTTATATGGTTAACATCAATTACCATTAGCTAATCATGCAGTACGGTTAGAAGAACATACAACAATGGCAGAAACAAACTATACGGATGGGTTCTTTTAAAGAAACTTGGACCCTTAAACCAACAAAATTCAACCTCTATGCTGAGTATTGTTCCAAATGTAGAAAATACAGTTACAAAATATTATCTTTCGAAAGAACCCATCTGTATAGTTTACTTGTTTTATTATTGTATGTTCCTCCAACAGCAATGGCTTTTTTGCATTAATATACAAACAAAATCTAAATCTTCCAATTAAATTCTTACCTAGTTAACATGAATTACCATCAGCTAATCATACAGCACTGTTGGAAAAAGATACAGCAATGGAAGAAAACAACGATACAGATGGGTTGTTTCAAAGAAAGTTGGATCAGTATACCAACAAAATGCAACATCTGTGCTGAACATTGTTCTAAATGTTAAAAATATATTATCGAAATATTTTCCTTTGAAAGAACCCATTTGTACAGTTTTGTTTGTTTCATTGTTGAATCTTCTTCCAACCGTGCTGTAAGATTAGCTGATATTAATCGATGTGAACTAGATACGAATTTATTTAGAAAATGTTGGATTGTTTATAGTTTACTGTTTCTCACCAAGATAGTAATAAAAGTCAACATATTTTCATTCAGTTCTCACCTGGTCAACATCAAGCAGCATCAGCTAATCTTAACGCACGGTTGTAAGAGGATACAACAATGGAACAAAAACTATTTCGCAGTTCTTTTTAAGAAAATTGGAATAGTAAACCAACAAAATCGAACATCTGCACTAAATATGGTTCCAAATAGTAAAAATATATTTTCAAAATATTGTTTTTTGAGAGAACCCATCTCTATAGTTGGTTTGTTTTATTGCTGTACCTTCATGAAAGTGCGCTGTAAGATTAGCAGATGTTAATTGAAATCGACCAGATAAAAATTGAAATAGAGGATGTAATATTTTGTTCAAATACTGGTGTCTTTGGGCCAACATATTAAGAAAATTCAAATTGTCTAATTAATTTATTACATAGTCAATATCAGTTAAAATTAGCTAATCTTATAGCACGGTTACAAGATAATACAGCAATGGAACAAAACAACTCTAACGATAGGTTCTTTAAAAGGAAACTGGACCAGTATACTAACAAAATACAATATTTTTGCTGAATATTGTTGAAAATGTTGAAAATATATCTCAAAATATTTTACTTTAAAAGAACCAATCTGTATAGTTGGTTTGTTTTGTATTTTCTTCCAGTGGTGTTATAAGATTAGTTAATGTGAATTGATGTTGACTAGGTAAGAATTTGATTATTAGATGTTGGATTTTGTTGATATAATGTTTTCTTAAACCAGTATTTTAACAAAATCCAACATTTTCTAATTAAATTCTTACCTAGTGAACATCAAGTGACATCAGCTAATCTTACACCAAGATTGGAAGAAGATACAGGAATCGAAAAAACCAAATATTTCGAAGTTTTTTCAAAGAAAATTTGCGCAGTAAATCAACATAATCCAACTTCAATGCTGAATATTGTTCCAAATGTTGAAAATATATTTCCAAAATATGTTCCTTTCAAAGAACTCATCTGTATAGTTGGTATCCTCCAATGTTGTATCTTCTTCCAACCGTGCTGTAAGTGTAACGGATGTTATTTGGTGCTGACTAGGTAAAAATTTAGTTAAAGGATGTTAGATTTGTTCATATGCTGATTTCTTTAGATTAGTATACCAACAAAATCTAAATCTTCCTATTGAATACTGACCTGGTCAATATCAATTGATATCAACCAATCTTACAGCACGTTTGGAAGAAGATACAATTAAACAAACGAACTATACAGATGGGTTCTATCAAGGAAAAGTGCATCAGTATACCAAAACAATCCAACATAGTTGGTTTGTTCCATTGTTGAATCTTCTTTTAACCATGATGCAAGATTAGGTAATGTCAATTTATGTTGGCCAAGTAAGAACAAATTAGAAAATGTTGGATTTTGTATGCGTGCTCTTTATTTTTACCAGTATATTATCAAAATTAAACATTTTTTGATTGAATTCTGATTCTGCCAACATTAATCAACATTAGCTAGTCTTACAGCACGGTAAGATGAAAACACAATGGAACAAACCAATTATACAGAAGGTTTATTTCAAAGGAAACTTGACCAGTATAGCAGCAAAATACAGTATCTGTGCTGAATATTGTTTCAAATGTTATAAACAAAAGCTTTGATAATTTTTTTTTAATTCTAAAAAATCAAACGACCTACTTCATAAAGTGACCTATTCTTGTATGATTTCCCCTAAATTTTAGCACACGAGTCTCTATATTTTTATAATGTTTCCTCAAATTATTTTTAGGTATGTACAATATTTACGTAGAAGACTTTATGGTACGAGATGTTAAGTACATCTGGCATGGTATTTCATATCAGAGGTTAAAAGAAATCCTTAAAGAAAATAGAAAACTTCGAGGATTTCCACTAGTAGATAATCCTGATTCGATGATCCTACTTGGGTCAATTCAGAGACTAGAGCTAATAAAACTGATAGAGAAACATATTGGTCGAGAAAGGCGATTACAGGTACTTATAGAATAACGCTCGGAAAATTATTATCTTATTTATGACACTGTTTCCCTTATTTTCCCATTTTTGAAAAGAAGTTTTCTTTTTCCCCTGTTTTGATGAAACTTTTCGGTTTTCTCTTTTTACGCAGAAATGCGAACTGATTTAATAGGACCCAATAAGAAAAAACTTTTTTACAGAAAATTCTTTCTCTTTGAATGAAAATTCAACTTTTTGGTTTATGGTCATAGTGCAATCTTTTTTTTTGAAAATTAGATCATCTGTTTAAAAATTAAAATGTTTCTGTTTAATTAAGTTATTTTATTTTTTTTTAAACTATTTTTTGAGAAGTTATATTTTTTTGTCGAAAATTCAACTATATTATTGAAAATTCTTTATTTTTTATAAAAAATTCGTGCCCTCGGCTTTAAAATTAAAATTTTTCGTTAAAAATTCAACTATTTTGTTTTAAAAATTTATCTTGTTTGTTAGAAAATCTTTTATAGTGGAAATTTAACTATTTTGTAAAAATTTCGTCGTTTATGGTAAATTTGAACTGTCTTTAAATTGAACATAAAATATTTTTTGATTGAAATATCAACTGCTTTTTATTATTTTGGTTAAAGATTAATTTCTTTGTTAAAAAATATAACTACTTCATTAAAAATTAATTAAAGAATTAGTCATTTAAATTGAAAGTTCAACTGTTTAAATTGTCTAAAATTCGTCATGTTTGGTTGAATACAACTGTTTTTATTTCAAATTCAAATTTTTATAATTGAAATATTAACTATTATATTTTTCACTGAGAATTCATCTTTTTTGGTGGAAAATTCATTTCTTTGGTTAAAAATTTAATCATTTTTTTGAAAATTAGTTTTCTTTTTAGTTGAAAATTCATCTCTCTTTTATAGAAAGATCATCTCTTTGAAAAATTCAACTGTTCTGGATAGAAAATTCGACATTTTGGATTGAAAATTTAAGTTTTTATTTTTCTTTAAAGTTCAATATTTTTCATCGAAAATTCAACATTTGGTTGAAAATATATCCTTGTATATTGAAAATTCAAATATTTTTTCATAATTTATCTTTTTCGGTTGTAAATTTAATTACTTTAGTGAAAATTCAACTATATTGTTAAAAGTGATCATTTTTAGTTGAATATTCAACAATTTGTTTGTTAATCAGTTTTCTCAATAGTAAATTCGTTTTTTTAAATTAAAGATTTATTAGGATTGAACTTTTTTTGAAACTTTTCGGGCTCAAATTTAAAGTCAAGGTTAAAAATTCAACTTTTTCTTTATAAATTTCGTCTCTATAGTTCTAACGGTCATCTTTCTGGTTCACAAATCATCTAAATTTTTTGAGAATTAATTTTCTGTTCCAAATTTTTTCTGAGAACATTATCTTTCTGGTTAAAAATTAATCTTCTTTCGTTGATAATTAAACTGCTTTTATAAAAATTTCACTATGTTTTTTTAAATTAATTTTTTTTTGTTGGACTAATTTCCTTTATCAGGAAATTTATCTGAGTTTTTTAAAATTATATTTTTAACTGCAATTTAATTACTATTCGAATTGACAAAAAAATTTCTTTTAAGTTTGAATTAAACCTTTTTTTATCTAAAATTAAAATCTTTAATTGGTTCGAATAACAACTAATGTAGTTTTTATTAAGAATTCATATTTTTAGGTTAAAATTTAAACTACTCAGTTAAAAGTTTAATTTTAATTATTTTGTTGAAAATTCCTTTTTTTGTTATTGAAAATTCACCCTTTATGTATAAATTTTATCTTGTTTTATTTCATCTTTTCTAGTTAAAAATTAAATTACTTGTTTAAAACTTAAATTAATTTTTGTTAAATTTACTTTTTTTGGTTGAAGGTTAATTTCTTTGTTTAAAGAATCTAACCCATTTTTTTTTTGAATCAATAGTTTTTGACTTAAACTAAAAGTTTTTTGGTTCAAATAACAACTATTATACTTTTCACGTAAAATTTATATTTTTTGCTTTAAAATTTAACTTCTTGGTTGAAAATGAAAACACTTCATTTTAAAATTTATTTTTCTGAATGAAGATTGATTTCTTTGCAAAAAAATTTAGCGGTTTTTTCTAATTAATGTTGTACCTGAATAAAAACTGTTTGAATTATTGAAAATTTGTATTTTTTGTTTAAAATTATGTTTTTTGCTAATATTTCATCTTACGTAGTTGAAAAATCAACTACTTGGGTAAAAATTGAATAGTTTCGTTAAAAATTCTTTTTCTTGATTGAGGATTCATCTATTTGCCTTAAAATTTAATTGTTTTGTTGCAAATTTATTTTTAAATTTGAAAGTTGATTTTTGTTTGTTTGTAGAAAATTCATCTTTTTTGTTGAAAATGCAAATGTTTGATTTAAAATTAATCTGGCTTGGTTAAAAATAAAACTATTCTTTTTTTCAATTCAACTACTTGTTTTAAAGTTGCATTATTAAAAAAAACTTTTATGGTATATGATATTTTTTGGTTGCAAAATTTAACTGCTTTTTTAAGTTATTTTTTTAAGTTGAATTTTTTTTTAAGCTGAATTGTTTTTCATTTAAGGTAATTGTCATTTTAAAAGTCAGATATCTCAAAAAAATAGTCTTTCTATGATTTTAAGAATCAAAATATTGTAACTGATGTCATTTTAAATAAAATACATTATTTTTCAAATAAAAATGTTAAAATGTACAAAAAATTATTTTAACCGTGCTTTTTGAAATTGAATTTTTTCTGACCTTCTCTTTTTACCAATTTTTGGAAAATATTTTCATTTTCATAAATGATCGCTTATTTTTCCCGGAAAAACATCGACAAATCAACTGTTTCTAATTTTTAAAGGAAATTTTTCTATGACTGAAATTGTTAGAAAAATTTGTTAAAAAAATACATTTTTTAAACAAATAATTATATTTTAATATTAATCAGTTATTTTTAAAATTGAGAACAGTAGAGTTGTAAAGAATGTTTTTCCGGGAAAAGCTGTCATTTATTAAAATGCAATTTTTTTCAAAAATGGGTAAGAAGCGACGACCCGAAAAAATTCAATTGCAAAAAACATGTTTAAATAACATTTTTCATTGTGAATTTTAACATTTTTCATCGAAAATAATGGTTTTTGTTTGAAATGCCATCAGTAATAATATTTTTATTCTTAACTCTCAAGTGCTAGAAGGGACGCAGAGACCCTGATATTTATTTTAGCAGAGTTTTTTTCCTAAAAAGTTATCTCATGTTTTTCAAAATATTTATTTAAAGCAATTAAATTTCATACCTATTTTTACATCATTCTTTTTTGCGAAAATCTGGATTTCAATTTTAAAAAAGTGGACTTAAGTCTATTTAAACCGGAGATATTTCAGTATAAATTTTGCTCGGGTCTGCTGGACCCGTTATAGAAGGAACGGAAAATTTCAAGATTCTAGCACTTAAATGCTAAAATCATAGAAAAACTATTTTTCCCGTATATATAACTTTTGGAACAACAATGCCTGAAAATAAAAATATTTTTTAGTTAAAACATCAACTATTATATTTATTTTCAAAAAATAGTCTTTTCATGATCCAAAAATGGACAATTTGGTTTCAAATTGATCTCTTGAGTTTAAAAATTAATTATTTTCTGAAAAAATCGTTCACAGGGTTAAAAATTCATTTCTTTTAGTAGAAATTCAATCTTTTTGGTAAAAATGCAAATGTGTTACTGAAAATTAATCTTTCATTGGTTCAAATCTGAAGAATTGAAATCCTTTAATATTGAATTATAATAGTAGCTACATTCATTTTATTTAAAAGAATTCATTCCCCCATTTTCGTGAAAAACAACCCTATTTCCGCTATATGAAGATTCTTTGGGTTGTAAAATGAAACCAATCAGCTATATTTTGTATCGATCATTCTTTTTTTTTTTTTTTTTTTTTTTGAAAATTGATCAATGTCCTAATTTTTAGGTTGCCCAAATGATGCAAAAGGAAGCAGCAGAGAGGGTGAGAGAAGAAATGGAAAGACAACTGAAAGAACAAGAAAGGTCGAGACGACCCTCTAGATTTGAGGTCATTCCAGCTCCCGATATTCTCAAAATGCAGAGGCAAAGTGCAACGGATTTGTCAATGGCTGGAAACAATGGAAATAGTTCAGATCATGTAAGTACTTTTTATTTTAAATTATACGAGCAGTCTTGCGCGCGCTACGGCGCGCGCCTATTTGTCTTTTTATGAAAAAGAATAAATGAAAAGCTTATCTTTTCTATGTTATACATATTTAATGAATGCTACAAAATATTAGTATAAAATAATAGAAGACACCATGGGATGAGTTCTGTATCTCAAACTGTAATTAATCTTTTATAATAGGATTTCAACGAATTATATATTTTTTAGTAGAAAATGAAATTGAACTATTTTATTTCAAATGAGCTTTTTTTATTAAAAATTAATTTACACGTAATATTGATTAATAGCATTTATTACAATTTTGTAATTCACGATGATAATAATCAATGACCTTATCCTATATATAAAAGCTCGTAACCTCCATTAGTAGCGCATGGGCGCCGAATCTTACAATGGTCAAGTTAATCACTTATTTTATGGCGACTGGCGACATCTTTCTTCAACGTATAAAATCAATCGAAATAAGAAACTAGATTTCTACTTTTATCGACCGCCGGTAATTATTAACGTTTTATGTCTTTTTATTTACACTTTCAATAACATCTGTTATTTTTAATGAATTATTATCATGTATAATATTTTAATTTGTTTCTCATAATTCTTCAATCGTTACATTAAATTACTGAAGATCATTTTCACCAGAATGTGGTTTATTCAATGTTACAGGAATAAGAATTTAAAGTTTATGTTAAAATATAATTTTTTTGAACAATATAA
>NC_046664.1:12010084-12032307 GCF_010883055.1 Belonocnema kinseyi | reverse complement strand
ATTTTAAATTTTACAAAATTGAGTCATTAAAAAAATTTTCGAGTGATTTAGTTATAATAATACTTTATTTATTTTTATATCTGCAAATTAGAAAGCTTAATAATATCATGTTATACATGCTATTGATTTTTTATAGTAATATTATATTTCTATTTTATACTTTAAAATTATGTACAAAATAAAATATAATTTTTATAAATTTTTAACTGGTTTATTAAATGTTACAGGAATAATTATTTAAAGCTTATCTTAAAATTTTATTGTTTAAAATAAAATAAACGATTATTAAATTAATAGATATATATATATATTATATATTAAAACATAAAGTTAGTATGGGCTAAATTACAATTAAATAAATTCATTATATTAATTTGTTAATTATGTTAATGATTTAATGTTAAAAAACTTGTTATTTATGGATTAAAATTAAATAATACCGTATTTTTATTTTAACGTTATCTAAGCAAAATTTAGTAACTATTAAATATTGGAGCTATATTAATTATAAATTTTACATAATTGAGTCCTTAACAAAATATGTTGTTTTTTTCACGTTTTAGTTATAATAATATTTTTATGATCTATGTATTTGCAAATTATAAAGCTTAATAATATTATGTTATACATGCAGATAATTTTTACAATAATATTATGTTCATGTTTCATATTTTAAAATTATTTTCAAATTTAAAATTAAATATAATTTCAATAAATTTTAAATTGGTTTATTCAATGTTACAAGAATAATCTTTTAAAATTTTATCTTAAAATATAATTTTGTTAAATAATATGAAGGATTATTAAATTAATAGATATATTGTGAAATAATTAAGTTTAATAATATTATAATATAAATTAAAATTTAATAATAAAAAATAAAATATCAAAGTACATGAAGATTGGATTTAAATTGTTTAATATTATGCAATGTAAATATTTTATTTCCTCTGAGTTTATGTAATTCAATATTAGCTGTTACTTTCGTAATAAAAGTTTCTTTTTTTCTTTTAAGTACTTGTATTACAATTATATATTTTTTATGGTGCTTCCGATATTGTGAAATAAGTATTTAAATTCAATTTTCTAAATTATATGTACACATTTTTTTAAAACTTTTTTGTAGAACATTAATCTTATTGGTTAAAAATTAATCTTTTGAACATAGATTTTTTTTATAATCAAAAACATAGTTCTCTTAAAATTTAATCTAAAAAAAACATAATTCCCTTCCTGATCGATTCAGCGACTTGAAGTGTAGAATCTGCCTAATGTTAAATGGATTCGATCTCCTTTGAAATAATTTTTATATCACTGTTTTTTTGTTTAAAAATTAATTTTGTTTTCAACAGAAAATTCAACTATGACATTTTTGGTAGAAAATTAATTTTTCAATTAAAGTGTAATCTTTTTTAGTTAAAAATTTAACTAATTGTTTAAAAATGTATAGATATTGTTAAAAATTCGTATTTTTTGGTAGAAAATTAATCATCCTGTTTGAACATTCTTCTTGCTGATATAGGATTCAACCACTTTTCTGACAATTCTTTTTTTTCGAAATTAATTAATTACACTTCTTGAAGTTGAAAATTATTTTTTTAAATAAAAACTGCACTATCTCATTTTTTGTTGAATATTAAGTTCATAATTGAAGCTTCATATTACTTTTGGTTAAAAAATGGTATTTTTTAGATAAAAATCATATATTTGTTTGGAACTTTTTTAGATTTTGTAGAAAATTCGTAACTTTTTGTAAAAAAGTAATATTGTTAATTCAAGATTAATATTTTTCATTCGGGATTCAGTTATTTAAAAAAATTCCTTTTCAATGAAAATTTATATTTTAAATTGAATATTGACCTTTTTTTACTTAATAACTCAATTTTTAAAATTTTTCTGTTTTGATAGAAAATTAATCCTTTCGGTTTAAAATCGAACTTTTTTCGCTAAAGATTGAACTATTTGGAAACAAATTTATCTGTTTTGATATTCCTTTTTGGTGAAAAATTAATTTATTTAAGAGAAAAGTCGATTATACCATTTTTTATATAAAAAAAATGATATTTAAAAAAAAGATCTTTTTTGTTAAAAATATAATTTTTCTGAACCGTCTTTTTAAACAGGGAAATTAATCTTCGAGGTTGAAAATTCATCTTCTTCATTGAGGATTCAATTATTTTTTTGAAAATTCCTTCATAGTTAGTCAAAAATTAATGTATGTAAAATAAAATTGGATTATATCATTTTTGGTAGAGAATTGATATTATAAATTAAAAATTGATCTTTTTTAGTTGAAAATTCAACCATTTGTTTAAAAATGCACATATTTGGACGAAAATTCGTATTTTTGGTAGGAAATTCGTCTTCTTGGTTGAAAGTTGATCTTTGTGATTAAGAACAAAACTATAAAGTTGCACATTCCTTTTTTTGTTAAAAAATAAATTATATAACTGAAGATTTAACTATCACACTTTGGGTGGAACACTGAAATTTGGAATTAAAAATTTATATTTTTGGGTTGAAAATTCAATTATTTGTTTCAAACATCGTCTTTTTTATATAAAATTAATCTTTTAGGTTGAAAATACATCTGTTTGCTTGAAATTTCAACTGTGTATCATCAAGTTCATCTATTTTAGTAAAATTTCAAATAATTTGTTGAAATTCAATTATTTGTTGTTAAATATTAATTCTTTTAACTAAAAAGAATGATCCTATTTCTGGTTTTATACCATTATATTTTTATTCAAAAATTTATCTTTTTTAGTTGAAAACATCAGTGTTTGTTTCAAAACTAATCTTTTTGATTAGGGTTAAACTATTTTGTTAAAAATTGATTAAAAATTCAACTTTAAAATTTCAGAATGAAAAATTATATTCTTTATTAAAAATTAATTTTTTCATTTGAAAATTCGTTTTTTTTTCTATAAAATTATTTTTCTTTTTTAAAATCTTATCCTGTTTATTGAGGATTCAACTATTTTCTTTATTTTTGTTTGTTTGTTAAAAATTAATATCTTTAAGGGAAATTTTCATTATATCATTGTTGTTTCAAAACTAATAGTTTTTTTGTAGAGAATTAATGTTGTGGGTAAAAAATTAATCTGTTTTTTATTATTCTTAACATAGATGTCCAAATTCGCTTTTTTTGTCTTAGATCAGAAAAAAACGTCTTGCATAATTTACTGTAAAACAATTTTAATCGCTGAGAGATTCTGCTAAATAATGTGTAGAACCTGCCTGATTTTAAGTAAATTTTATTTTAAATACTCTTTATAATATTGTTCTTGCATTTAAAATTAATTTATTTAAAAATTCTATTATTTGTTTAAAAAAATTTTTTTAATGGAAAACTAATCTTTGTGATTGAGACTTCATCTTTTTTGTTAAAACTTTGACTATTGGGTGTCAAGTTCGTCTATTTTAATTACAGTTTTAAATAATCTGAAGAAAATTTCATTTTTTTGATTAAATATTAACTTTTATAAACTAAAAACTGAATAATTCTATTTTTGTTTAAAATTTGATATTTTTTATTGTAACTTCATCTTTTTAGTTAAAAATTATTTTATGGGTGGAAAATTAATCTGTTTTTTATTATTCTTAACATAGATGCCCAACTTCGATGCTTTTCTCTTATACCAGAAAAATCGTCTTGCATAATTTACTATAAAACAATTTTAATTGCTGAGAGATTCCGCTAAATAATGTGTAGAACCTGCCTGATTTTAAGTAAATTTTATTTTAAATACTCTTTATAATGTTGTTCTTGCATTTAAAATTAATTTATTTAAAAATTCTATTATTTGTTTAAAAAAATTTTTTTTATGGAAAACTAATCTTTGTGATTGAGAATTCATCTTTTTTGTTAAAACTTTAACTATTGGGTGTCAAGTTCATCTATTTTAATTACAGTTTTAAATAATCTGAAGAAAATTTCATTTTTTTGATTAAATATTAACTTTTATAAACTAAAAACTGAATAATTCTATTTTTGTTTAAAATTTGATATTTTTTATTGTAACTTCATCTTTTTAGTTAAAAAATTATTTTATGGGTGGAAAATTAATCTGTTTTTTATTATTCTTAACATAGATGCCCAACTTCGATGCTTTTCTCTTATACCTGAAAAATCGTCTTGCATAATTTACTATAAAACAATTTTAATTGCTGAGAGATTCCGCTAAATAATGTGTAGAACCTACCTGATTTTAAGTAAATTATATTTAATTTTAAATACTTTTTATATTATTCTTGTTAGATTAAAAATGAATTTACTTGCAAATTCTATTATTTGTTAAAAAAGATTTTTTAAAATAGAAAATTAATCTTTGTGATTCAAAAATTCATCTTTTTGTTAAAACTTTTACTATTTGGTGTCAAATTCGCCTGTTTTGGTTAAAATTTTAAATAAACTGTAAAAAATTTCATTTTTTTTATAAAGTATTAACTTTTATAAATTGAAAACTAAATTATTATATTTTTGTTTAAAATTTGATATTTTTTATTGAAACTTGATCTTTTTTAGTTAAAAATGGAATTATTTGTTTGAAAATTCCCGTATTTTGTTTAAAATTTGTGTTGTTTGTTAGAAATTCAGAAACTTCTCCCTTAAAAATTCATCTTTTTGATTGAGAATTCAACTATTTTGTTGTAAGTTCTTTTTTATTTGGTCAAAAAGTAATTTTTTCCCGACCATTGGGTAATAATGGAAGTGCCCGTACATCCCTATAGTATGTATCTGTTGCTGGAGGTTTTCAAAATGGTGTTTTTATCAAATAAATATTGAGTATTTGATAAAATTGTCGGCAGATACGAAGATTTGATACATCCATAAAACTGAACATAATTCATTCAATCCCACATTTCTTAAACCATATATTATTTAAAAGCATAAAAAACATTGGAAGCCTTTTATTCAGCTTTTTTGTGGTGAAGTTGAAGTGCAAGGAGTTTAATCTTACTTTTCTGATATTGAGTAAAGTTAGTGTAACATTGGTGTATTTTTAGTTATAAGTTAATGTTTTAGTTATTATTCGCATTCAATATAAACATCAAGTATTATTCATGTGATGCATGGAATTTGTTATAAAATTTAATTGTTGATATAAAATGCGGTAGCAACTTATTAAGATTTTGAGGTTAATATTACATTTTGCAATTCAAGAGCGAACTGCTCGCAGTTAAAAAATATCAAAAAGACGTAGGATAAATACATAAAAAGCTATTTTTTATTTCAATCCTGATTAAAAGAGTTTCTGTTTTTTCACGAAAAATTTTACAAATTTGAATGAAATTTTTGTGAAAGTTGTATAAAAAATCTCACTAATTTTCAATGTATTTCAAACACGGAGTATTTTTTTTGGTATTAAGAAAAATGAGTGAAAGCTTAACTTTCCTAAAGTGTTTGTAGTACATTTTCGTAACTTTTCATAGCAAAAAATAATATTGTATAGACTTTTGTGGATACACGGATTATTTACACTAAATTGGCAAAAGTGATCTAATTCTGCGACCTGCAGTTGGCTCTTGTATTCTAAAATTAATTCCTAACCTCAAAATCTCAAAAAGTTGTTATCGCATTTTACATCAGCAATGGACTTTGATAACAAAAATTATTACAAATTCCATACTTCAAAGGAATATTACTTAATGTTAATGTTTATATTAATAAAAAATAATAACTTTAAAACTAACTTGTAATTAAAAATATACTAACCCTACGGGTAGAAATCTAAGAGTATATGCTAAAGATTCTCAAGGCTCTGAGAGTAAAAAACAACAAGAGAGGGTTAAATTGAAATTAGGATTTGATCATAAATAACAAGCAGAGGCCCTGTATTGCGGCGGTACGGGTGGCAAGGTGGTGGTAAAGGAGAAGCGTTGATTCGTATTATCGACTTCGAATTTTGATTCGATTATTATTTCCACTTATGCCTCGTGTCGCATGCATATAGAAATGAAATCGAGTTTGTAACAATCGAAATCGACAATATCGTTTAGAGATTTTATATTCAGGAATTAAAATAATTAACTTAATAATTTAATTCTAAAACAACCATCTTTTTCTGAATTTAGCACATATTTCACTCTCCAGTATTTGGTACCCAGCCAAAAAAATCAATTTTAAAGAAAACAAATTCATTCACCTTGAAAGGCTTTAGTCCACTTTCGAGTCCAGCTGTGACGCCATACACAACAGTCACAGGAGCAGAAAGCAGGTTCGTCACCAGACTTATTATATTTTGAAAAATAATGTAAGTAAAAGAGATGAAAATATTTTTTTCCATTTTTATAGGATAAGACTTGCATTTGAAGCCATTTTTAGAAAATCTGCCACACTGCAGGACGTAGATCCAGATCCAGAATTAGGGTCTAGAGAAAGACGAGACAGTGAAGACATCAATCCTCAGCCGCATCATCCAATGCTCGTTCCTAGTCCAGCTACCTCTAAAAAAGTTCAACTGGTAAGTTGCTAGGACTCATTAAAAATATCTTTTCTTGACTTTTGGCCTTAAACTTGATCTCTGACTTCTGACCTTCGACCTATGACCTTTAGCGTACAAAACTTGATCCTTGAACTTTAAACTTCCAACTTTGAGCAAAAAAATTCGGCCTTGAATTTCACCCGCAGTTTTTTAGATATGACCTTTTACCTCTGAAACATGGGCATAATAAGATTTTTTTGAAATTTTGGTGCTAACCCGTGTCCTATGCTCTTTGACCTTTCAGCATCTACAAACGCCCTTCAAATTGAACTTGAACCCTAGAGTTGGACCTCGGACCCTTTAACTCTGAAAATTGGCTAAATGAGATTATTTTGTCAATTTTGAAGCAATCCCGTAACTGCTAACATGTTTTTTATGTATGACTCTTGACATTTGACATTTTATCATGAACCTTTGACCCTTCAACTTGGTCCAACACGTGGCCTTGTAATTGGTCTCCAGACTTTAGCTTTTGACCTATCATCCTTGACGCGATGAAATTCCTTTGTTATTTTGAAGCTGACCCTTGACCCATGAACTTTGAACTTTAAACTGTGACAGTCAAAATTTAACATTTCTTACACTTCAACTTTGACTTCTCATATTGGACCAGTAACACATGTTCTTGAACTTAACACTTAGCCTCAACCACAGTTTTTTTACCTTTGACCCTTGGTATAGTCTAGAGTTTTTTCTTAAACAAATTAATTGACAACAACAATTTTGTATTTAAAATTAAGATTTTTCTAAACTATTTATTTTTTTCAGTTTATATTTTAAACTGACGTAAATATAATTTTTACTAAGATTTTTGAGAAAACTGAAAAAAGTAAAGATATGAGATTAGTATATAAATTTTATAAAGAGAATTTTATAAAAATTTTACAAATATTATATTTCATTTCTAACATTGGTTGAACCAAAGAAATCAATATTTAACTAAATTGATGAATCCTTATTAACTTTCTAGTTTTATTTCGACACTTTTGGTAAGAATTTTTTTTAATTCTCTTTAAAAATATATATATTTTTTTATAATAAATAAGTTTAAATTCGCTGAGAACTCGTAAGATATTGTTTTATTATCATACAAACTTTCACGAGATTTCACGAGAATAAAAAAAATTTGAAGAAATTTCTCAAAATAAACAATTATACAATTTTTTTACCGAAATCTTAAAGAAAGTTTTGTATTCTCTTAAAATCTTTCAAAATTCATAAAAACCTTCAAAATGTTTTTCAAATACTTCTAAAATTTACATCTTATTTTCTTAAATTATTTTTGAATAATTTGGAAGTTTTTTAAAACTTTTAAATATTTCTTGTTTTCAAAATGTTTGCTTTTAAATATTTTACATTCTTTTTTCATAGTAGCAAAAATCATTCAAAATATTTTGCAATCCTTCTGGATTTTCTTTTTAAATAAATTTTTGAAATAAAAAATCATTCAAATTTGCTCACAAATCGTAATATAGTTTTTTATTATCATATAAACTTTCAAAATTCTTAAAAAGCTTTTTTCTAAAAAAGAACCTTTTTATAAATTTTGAAATATTTTATACGAATAAAAAATTTTAAAAATTATTTTTTCAAAATAAATAATAATTTAAATGTTTTACAGGAATCTTAGAAAAAGTTTCTTATTCTGTTAAATTCTTTCAAAATTCTTAAAAAGCTTCCACGTTTTTGTCAAAGTCTTCACAACAGTACATCCTTTTCTTTTTAGAAATGAATTTAAAGCTTTTCAAAACTTCTAAATATTTCTTAAATTTGAAAATTTTGCTTTCAAATCATTTATATAACTTTTCAAGAGTTCAGAAAATCATTCGCAACGTTCTGGTATCTTTTTTAATTTTATTTTAAAAATAATTTTTCGAAATAAAAATTATTTTCATACATTATTTTAAACATTTTTCAAAACTTCTTAATAGCTGTTAAAATAATTCGAAATATTCTTAAAAGCTGTGAAAACCCTTTCAAAATAAAAAAAACTTGCCTTAAAATTTTTCAAATTTTTAGATATCGTTAAAAAAATATTTTTAATTTGATTTTTTTTTAACTTTCGAGTGTTTCGATAACATCTTATGCAAGATTTAGTCACTACGACAATCTAGAAAAAGAGCCTACTTTTTAGCAAATCTGATTTTAAGGGTTTCATAGCTTCAGGCAGAAACCCTGATAGTTTCGGTTGGATCCGTCCGGTCGTCTTACTTTTTTCGCGAGATGAGATTCAAATAAAGATTCGAGGCGAAATTCGAGACCAGATTCGAGAAGAGATTTTTGTAGGCGCATTTCTCCTACCTCCCGTGCAGAAATTTTGGCAGGGTGCCTGTCGGGCCCCGACCGGGGAAAATGTAGGCCCAATAGGGTAATCTATCTAGTGCCAGACCATAACCCGATTTGTCCCCTTCAATTTTTTATTTCTATGATTAATAAAATTTTAAATGTTTTTATATTGATATTTTTTCAACTTTGTATTTTACAAAACTTTAATTTTTAAATATTCTACATTATCTATCATTACATATTATATCTCATTTTCAATTTTGCTCGAATTTATCGATAAGAGTTTTCGTTTCGAAGAAAACTATAATGCTTTGACAAATAATGGTCAAATTTAAAGCTTTTACACACACACACAAATTACTTTTAATTATAAATATTTTTTAATCTTCTTAATATTCGTTTGGAATGATTTTTGTTTGGCAAATGCACATGGAGCACGTGGAGTGAGATTTAAAAAGTGAGGTTATATTCGAACAATATAAAAAGTAATAAATATTTAATGTTACTAATCCGGAAAAGAGAAATTCAGACATGAAGTATAAGGTAATCTCTATTTTTACAATATCAGCAAGAAAATATAAAATTCTAAAAAGCTGGAAAACATTTTTTATTTAAATCAGTCGTAAAGGCGCTCAAAACGACGACGCATTCTCGAATACATTGCTGGAAATCTTCAGAAGCTAAAAATGAATTGTAATGTTGATTCTAGGGAATTAAAGCTTGCCTTTACCTTCATAGCGGATATAAGAAATCTCACGAACAATTATGTGCTTCCGGACTCGCAATCTAAATTTTGCTTTTGGAATTTTAAGTTCTCTGAATGAAAAACAATATCACGACGATAACAGAAAACTTGACATAATCTTTTCTAACCTAAGCCGACCCGACGTGATGCTGACGCGAGCCACACCATCTGCCCCCTTGCGGCCACATGTGGTGAATCCGATCGGGCCCGGATCGGAACTTGGGAATAATTTGGGCAATTTCTTCACGGGCTTGACTTTTTTTTAATTATTTCAGCCTCGAGAGAGAGTTATAGATATGTCAGCTGAAGACCAAAAAATGTGGGAAGAGAGTGAAATGGCACTTGAGGTGGATTTCTCGAGATGTCATATAGATCCAGCACCTTTCCAGCTTGTTGAAAGGACATCTCTACTCAAAGTTCACAGTCTTTTCAGTATGGTGGGAGTTAATCATGCTTACGTGACAGCAATTGGAAGACTAGTGGGGGTTGTTGCGCTCAAGGAAGTAAGTTCATCTTTTTTTATTTGATATCTCTTTAAAATAATTTTCTGCTGGCATTGGCGTTTATTTCTTGAGATTAAAAAATAAACAACCTTAAAATTCATAATTAAAATGTTTAGGACATTAATTTTTGTCTATATTTTGTTAACAGCTTTAATAATTTAATAAATTAGCACACAAGCGATGTATAGTATCAGACCACTGAACGGATGACCTACTTAAAATTAGCCTTAACGTCACTTAAAGCAAAATTTAATAAGCTTTTTACAGTTAAACAAAATATTTTTATCTCTATTCTGGACGGCGCTATCACTGTCAAAGTAGAGGATAATATTTAATAGGCCAGCCGTTTAGTACATAATATCTACCGTTCTTTAATTTGCTTCGAAGACAAAAATGAATTTGACTGATTATGATCAAAAAGCGGACGAACCAAGTCTGAAGTTACGTCCAGCGTTGCCAGATCCTCATGAAAAAATTGCGAATAGAGGGCGCAGGCGTAGCCCAACCAGCGCGGAAGTTTCAAAACCCCAAATTTTTGGTAAAATTGTTGACATAAAAAAGATTCGTAAATAACGTCTGTTATCGTTGAATAAAGTAATAATTAAATAAATAAAAAGATAGGTTGTACAAAGTTGTTCTAAGACTATATAATTTTGAGTTCAGGATCTTTTTCCCAGCTTTCCGAATACATTTTTTTAGACATTTACCTCACTTTCTTAAAACTGCTTGCAAAAATCTATTCTACCTATCTATTTACTACTGAAATAAAAAATAAACAAAGTAGGTATAGCTAGTGTTGGATGTAGGTATTTGCCGCCCCCAGGCGAAAAAAAATTTGCGTCTATTATGCTCACAGAAATTAACCACCCGATTTTGAATTCACAGAAGACATGTTCTTATGAAATTTAGCCTCCCTAGGTTGCAGCCTATTAGTTATTTTCACTTCAATCACCTGCTAATTTCACTTGGTTGTTTGTTGAGGGGAAAACAATGGATCAAATGTATGGGATTCGGTCCATTTTTGCTCTATTTTTCTAATATCTTCATAAAAACGAATTTTTTCGATATCAATGTTTTAAAAAAATATTTGATACATTATTTTCCCCTCAACATTTAAAGAAGTGCAGTAATCTTATGGTTGAAGTGAAAATACCTAATATGGGAAATCTGACACTGGGTATAGCTCAAAAGTAGCCCAAATGGCCATTAATCGCCGCGGTAAGATTTGAGTCGCCAAACAATTGATCGAAGTAGCCCAATCGATGATTAGTAGTTCAATCTGGCAACCCTGGTAACGCACTGAGCCTAGGCTCGGCTCGAAAGATATATCTTTGTCGGCTTCCTCCTTGCGGAGAACCGCCACATGTGGGAAGTGGTTGGAGAGCGCGCGCATGCTGAGCACATACGCTGCTCTCCCACCACTTCTCCCATGCGGCGGTTCTCCGCAAGGAGGGAGCCGAGCCTAGGCTCGGTGCGCAACTTCAGGTTGGGCTTGTACGCTGACTATGATTATTATGACTGATTTTTTCGAATAAAATATATAACTGCAGCTTACAAATACCAAAGGGCACCACAATTACATCATATAGATGCACAGTTCACACAAGCCGGTTCTCCACATCCATACACACAACGCGGAGAAACAAAAGCTCTCCCAGGTACCACAGGACACTGCAATCGCACCACACTACACATATAAAAAAAATCACAGAGGCTGGTCCTTTAAGCTTATTTATAATAAACAAAAGAGTTTGTGAAACATAAAGATCCGCATGATGTTACTTTCACAAAGATGGTTACGAAAGGTCACCTGAGACCTTTATTTTATTTTTACCTTTTTATTTAAGTAATTGTTTAGTATTAATTTTACGTACGGCATTTTATACAGCAAACAATGGACAGAAGGTTTTAGATAATCTTCGGATACCTTTTTTCCTAGGATATTTTTTTTCCTTTGCCTTCACGTACCTATCATCTAATCGTGGAGTTTTCTACTCACCAGAGTACGCGATCTGTTGAGTCCGATTTCGGCAAAAATTCAAATTTAATATATGAAAAATTGCTTTCTTTATAGAAATTGTTAATAAAATTTTATAGTTTATTCATAAAATAGAGTTGAAGTGCCAGCTATCCAGCTTGAAAAGAACAAAATTATTATTTCAAGTTCGGTCACTTTTTCTTGCATGGTTCTTAATTTCACAAATATGACATTATTGTTTACTGAATGAATGTTTCAAAGAACATGTTTTCAAAAGTTCTTTATTTTTTGTAGCGAAATCTAAAAACAACCGATTTTTTAAATTAAAAAATTAATTGTTTTTGGGAAAATCGTTTTTTTTATTGTGTTCAACTAATTTTTATTACAATTTTATGAGACGAATTTTTTGTCAAATTTAACACATTTAGTAAAAAATATTTTTTAATTGTGTAGAAAATTAACTATTTTGGCAAAAATTAATTTTTTTCCTTAAAAATTGATAACCTAACAATGTAACTCTCTATATTTGGTTTCAAATTCGCCTCTTTTAGTTCGAAACTAAATCATTTGTAGAAAAATTTCAGTATTTTATTGAAAATTTGTCTCTTTTTGTTAAAAATTATTCTTGTTGCTTAAAAATTAATCTTTTTGGTTAAAAAGTAATTTTTGTTTAAAAATTTAACTAGTTAAAACAATTTTGTATGACTTTGATTAAAAATTGATCTTTTCAATTGAAATTTCAACTATGTGTTAGAAAATGTACTTTTTTAAGAATATTATTTTTCCTGTTTGTAAATTCATTTATTTTGGTTAAAAATGCATTTTTTTGGTGAAAAATTTAACTGTGTTCTTAAGAATTGAACTATTTTGTCAACAAAATTTTTTGAAGTGTAAAATTAATTTTTTAGTAGAAAATTATACTTTTTGCTAGAAACTCCGTCTTTCTGTTTAAAGATTTATTATTTTGTTTGAAAATTTAAGTATTTTGTTCAAACCTCATTTTGCTTGGTCTCAAATTATTTTTTAAAGTAAAAATTAAAAAATTTCATTTCAATTTTGTCTTTTTTGTTAACATTTTTTTTATTTAATATTAAAATATTAAAAATCTTTTTTTGCTTGGAATATCAACTATTACATTATTTAAATTAAATCTTTTTTGGTTTAAAATTATTTTTTTACAGAAAATTTATTTCTTCAATTATTGGTTGAAATTGTTTTGTTTTTGTAGTTAAAAATTCACTTTTTAGTTGCAAATTGAAATATTCTGTTAAAAATTCAATTTTTTATCAACGATTTTCTCTATTTTACTTCAAGTTGAAAATTTATTTTTCTAATTGAAAATTTGTGTATTTTTAAAAATAATTTCTTTCTAGTAAAAACGTAATCATGTTTGAAAATTCATATTTTTGGTTGAAAATTAAACTATTTCAGGTTTGATTGAAAATTGAACTACTTTTTCCTTTTTGTTTAAAATTTAAACTATTTAACTTCTGGTTTAAAATTTATCGTTATCGTTTATCAAAAATTTATCAAATTTATCGTTAATCAAATCTACGATTTGAAATCAATAAAAATTTATCTTTGTTAGTTGAAAGTTCTGCTGCATATTAAAAAATAGAGAATGTTATCAAAACACGTGCTCCGGATTTTGTTCAGTAGACACTAATGTTATGTTTTGTAAAATTTAAAACTACGCAATAAAAAGTGACCAGTATTTAAAATATTAATTTTTTTTAAATTCCGAAATAGTGTCTTAGTTTTCCTCGGTTTGTTAAATGACCCATTTTTTCTCCATCCTTATCATTTTGGATAATTTCACCATCGTCTTTGCTAGTAATTCTCATATCGTCGATATAACTGCTAGACAAACTTTTCCAGAAATTCCAGATTATCTGAAGCAAAGCGTTAACAATATTTATGTGTAATTATCTTGTATGTCATTGTATTTTTTTTGTATTTATTTATTTTATTATTATTGTTTAACTTTTATTTTATTTATTGTTTTTGTATTGTATTAAAGATTATGTATCATGTTAAAAATAAAAATTGTATTATTTGAATATTCATGTTAAATAATACAAATCACAGGAAAAAAAATTTCATTTATTTTGTGATTGCACACTTATGCTCACATAAAAAGAATTGGTGCATATGAGACCTTATTTAACAAACGGATGGTTGTCAGGTTCAAAAAATATAATAAATTTTTTTTATTCTGCATTTTATTGATAAAAAAACATTATAAAATTTTTTTAAATCTTAATACTAGAGTTATACAATATTAAAGAAAGGCAGATAATGCCAGGAAAATCCTGATAGAGTTAGGGAATTTTCGAAAAACTAAAGCAGAAGTTAATTTTATTATTAAAGTTAAAAATTTATCTCTTTTGCTTGAGGATTCAAACTGTTTTGTTGAAAACTTAGTTTTTTTTAATACAACTATTTTTTTATCTAAAATTAAAATTTTTTTTGGTTGAAATATCAAATATCTCTTTTTGGTTAAAAATTCAAATATTTGGTTGGAAATTCATATATTTTGTTTAAAATTCGTCTATTTTGGTAGGAAATTCATCTCATTGGTTGATAATTGATCTTTTGGATTAAAAATGAGTTTTTTTCTTATTTAGAATTATTTTTTTAAACAGAAAATATAGCTTTTCCATTTTTGATCGAAAATTAATCTTTCATGATCGAAATTAAATCTTCTTGGATGAAAATTATATTATTTCGTTTAAAATTTACATTGATATAATCGAAAATTAAGTTTTTATTGAAAATATAATTAATCTGATCCATCTTTTTTTGGTAGGAGAGTACTCTCATTAGATGAAACTTCGTCTTTCTCGTTAAAAATTAATTTCTGTGGTTGAAAATTCAACTATTTTGTTGAGAATTCGCTTCTTTTTGGGCTGAAAATTTATATCACTATGTAAAAATTTAAGTATTTTATTTTTTGTAGAAAATTTGGGTTTTTAGTTGAAAATTCATGCATTTGGTTAAAAATTACATTTTTTAGTTGAAGATTTATCATTTCAGTTGAAAATTCACTTCAAATATTCCATTTTTTCGGGAAAATTTAACTTTTTTTGAAAGAGATGTAATCTTTTTCCTTAAAGAAAATGCTGTTTTGTAGAAAATGTAACTATTATATTTTTTGTTAAGAAATCAGATCATTCGTTGAAAAATATATATTTAGATTGAAAATTTTTAAATTTGATTTATTATAGAAAATTCATCTTTTGGCTTACAAATATAATTCTTTAATTGTTGTTTAAAAAGTCATTTTTTGGTTAAGTATTTATTTTACTTGCATTTTACCTATTCTAATTTTGGTTGAAAATTTATCGTTTTCCGATGAAAATTCATGTACTTCGTTAAAACTGTATCTTTTTTGTCACAATATTAATGTTTTGCGTTTAAAAATTCAAACATTTGGTTAAAAATTCATGTTCTTGGTTAAAGATTCATCATTTTAGTTAAAGATTTATATCTTAGGTTCAAAATTTATCTTTTTGTTTTAAAAACTCACCTAAAACGTGTTTGCAATGTATTTTGGAAACCTAATTTTTTTGAATTAATATTATCAAACTTCTAGGGGAATTTGATGATTTAATGATGAATTTCGTCTACAAAAAAATGAATTTTCAACAAATTGGTTAAACTTCTAAACAAATAGTTGAATTTCCAACCATAAAGGTGAATTTCGAACCAAGAAGATTATTTTTCTAACTAAAAGACAAATTTTCTACAAAATAAATAAATTTTTAGTCACAGAAATAAATTTGTAACGATAATGATCAATCTTTCACCGAACAAAATGAATTTTCAACCAAAATATTGAAGTTTTAACCGTAAAGTTGAATTTCTAACAAGAGATGAATTTTCAGCCAAAAAGAGTAATTTTATACTAAAAAAGACTCACTTTCTACTAAAAAGATGAATTTTCAAAAACGAACATTAATTTTCTACAAAAAAATTAACTTTTGACAAAATACATTAATTTTTAATCGAATAGTTAACTCTTTATATAAAACAGATAAATTTTAACCCAATAATTGAATAGACTAAGAAGATTAATTTTCTACCAAGAAAAGATCAATGTTCAAACAAAAAGATTCATTTTCAAACATGAACAATAATTTTCTACAAAATACATAAATTTTTAACCGAAAAATTAAATTTTTAACTAAAAAAGGATTAATTTTCAACCAAAGTGGAACATGTTAATTTTTAGTTATGAACATTATTTTCAACTTTCAAACACAGAGTTTACAAAAAAATATTTCAGAGTTTAACAAACAAACAAAAAAAAATTTTAATCTAAAAAATGAATTTTTCGGGAAAAAGTTGTATTTTCAACCAAAGAAAAAAAGTTTTTAATTAAGAATAATAATGGTTCACCAAAGAAGACGCATTTTTAACTAAATATGTATATGAATTTTCAAGAAAATAGTGTAATTTTTAAAATATAAATTTTCAGTCAAACAGGAAATCGTTAAATATTCAGTTAAACAACATTTTTCAAACAAAAAAGACGAATTTTCAATCAAATAAATCAATTTTCAACCACAGAGATACGTTTTGAATGAAAATGATGAAACATTCACAGAAAAAAATGAATTTTCAACTACGAACCTTAATCTTTTAACAACATAAAAATCAACCTTGGACAAAATACATCAATTTTTAACCAAATAATTGAATTTTGTAACATAAAAGATCACTTTTTAACCCAATATCGAATAATTAAATTCACATTAAACAAAAATTAATTTTCAATGAAAGAAAGAGCGAGTTTTCAACAAAATATTGTAACCAAGAAAATTAATTTTCTACCAGAAAACACTAATTTTAACAAAATACAACAATGATAAAAAAGGTATATTTCGGAGTTCCAATAGTGTACAAAGCTTCGAATTTAAAAAAAATTAAATACATAATTTTCAACCCAAAAAAAAAGTTATTAACAAAATAGTTACATTTTCAACGAACAAGATTAATTTTTCCTAAAAAAGACGAATTTTTATAAAAATACCTGAATCTTCGACTAATAAAAATAACGCTTAAACAAATAATGGAATAGTTTTTTTTCTTCTAAAAATTTCTGTTTTCATATATTTCACACAGTTTTATTATATTCATAAAACCGAAACCAGAGGTGATAAAAAGCGCGCGATTTTCAAACCAATTTTTAGAATAAATTTACACTTTTGAAAATTAAAGTGAGAAAATAGATAGCATGCAATATAAACATATCAAAATTCTATGAGATGCATGAAAATATAAATATTTAGAATAAATAAAAAAACTAATTTATTTTGTGTTTAAAGGTTACTTTTTTAATGAAAAGTCGCTTTTTTTAGGAGTGAATTACTCTCGTTGCTTGCAAATTTAACACTCTTGTTGAAAATGTGTTTTTTTTGGTTAAAACTTAATTTTTTCAATTGAAAATTTAACTTTTTCATTTTTAGTTTAAAATTTATCGTTTTTTTCTGGACCTTCATATATTTTATCAAAATTTTATCTTTTAGAGTTGAAAGTTCAATTATTTGGTAAAAAATGTGTGTACTTTGTCGAAAGATAATTTTTTTGATAAAAAATTAATGCTTGTGGCTAAAAATTAATGTTCTTGGTTGATGAAAGATTTATCATTTTTGTTAAAAATGTATTTTTTTGGCTTAAAATTGATTAAATTTGTTAAAAATTCATTTTGTTTGTCGGAAAACATTTTTCCAACTGAATTTTTAGCTACTTCATGTTTGATTGAAAATTTTTCAATTTTTAATTATTGAATCATGGAAACTTTTAATTATAAATAATACAATTTCAATTCTTCTAAATTTTAAATGGCCTAATCTTAGAATATTCCATTTTTTAGGTTTTGACATTGCTATATTTTCTACATTTTTAAACTCATTTCATTAAATTTCGTGATTCTTCAACTCCAAATAACATTTTTTACATTGCAGTACTTCGACATAGAAATTATATAATTTAGTTCCTTTTTCTTATTAAATTGTCCAAAATCGTTCAATATTCTTTTTTCATTTCAGAAGAATTCAATTCGAAATTAATAATTACTGTTCAAAAAATGTAAAGCATAATATTGGAAAACTGGTTTTATAATGGATTTCTAAATCTGCATATTTTTCAAAGTAAATCGATTTCTTGAAAATGGATTTTTTGCTACTTATTGTTTTCCGAAATTCTTCATATATTTAAAAAAAACAACTGGTTTTCGCAAAGATACTTAATTTTCTTTGAAATCGAAAGAAATGAAAAATCATCACCTTTCTTTGAACATTTTTATTTTTAACGCATAAAAAAACATTTCTCAAAGACGGCTGCGGGGATGTAGCTCAAAATATAATAAAGTTGGGTCAGGTACTTCACAGTGGGAAAAATTACTTTTTTGGGTCAAAATAACATACAGCTTACAATAATACAACCATGGATACCACATTGCCCTGCCTGTGAAAAATTACCTATATAATAATAGTAGATTATTATATGCATATAATTTATTATTATTTTTCATTAATTATTTTAATTTTAAGTTTTAATTTTTAATTATTTTATTATTATTTGTCTATAATATTTTATTTTTTACAGTTAAGAAAAGCGATTGAAGACGCAAACTCAGGAATCCTGCCAGTGCACAACGAATTAAATCTTTCAGTGTCGAATTCAAGTCTCTTTAAGAACGAAGCAAACCCTAATAGCAGAAATTCAAATTCTATAACTTTAAATTCAGTAGCGTCCGAAGACATAGACAAAATTGACAAGGTCTGAAGGATAAATTAAAAAATTAACCATCAGACAACATTTGTGATAGTTGCGTTACAATATTGTTTCGCAGCCTGTTGAATGACATGAGTGTGTTTCTTTTTTCGTTATCTTCTTTTTATATCGTGTACGCATGCAAAGCACAGACAATAATCGATAAAAAGAAATTTAATTAGATCAAACAATAATGATTTTTATCTAACTGAAGATTTGAGATCATCAGATCAAAACATATGTGTGCTAGCGAAGTACTTAAGTCATCAGAAAAATGATCTAATTTGAAAAACAATTACACTAGCGTATGTTTGACACTTATAAAAAAAATATTCATTCACTGAAAACGTTGTGAGGCAGGGAGAAATTATATTTTTTTGATGAGATTGAAATCTGGGTTTTGCGTTAGTGTACCTAAGATCTTTAAAATTTCACACACAAATTGTTCCAGTTTCCTCCGAATGTGATTATTTGGAAAAAGCTCTATAAAAGTCTAGAAATGTTATTTTTCATTATATGTTAATTTATGTAATGAGTATATTTTATTGTTGAAGTGATATATGAGCATAAAGTTGAACGTGATAGTAGTGCTCAAAAACAGCAATTTTGACGAAATGAGGTAATATGTGCATATTAAAAATTAATTTTGACATTATGTTGACTGATACGAGTGTTCGGAACAATTTTTTGTTTCAAATTTTAGGAAAAATTAATCATTTCAAGAAAAAAAAATTTTTATTTAAAAGCATTGTTTATTCTGTTATAAAATTTAATTGTTCAAATAAACAAAGCTTGACTTTAGCGTCCGCAGATTGATGTGCAAATTACTGAAATTTAGGTATGCTATTAGTTTTGCGATGATTATTGATTTTTTGAAAATTTCTGTAAATTTTTGTATCAATTTCTAAGTCCGATATACTTGTGTGTAATGTTTATGGCATGCATGGAAATTGCAAAAATGTTAAAATTTACATTCCATTCAAATAATGTGAAAAAACTTCGGTGTATTCATTTAATATGTAAATATCACTAGAATGTGCGATTGGCGTAGAAACTTTACAATAATTAGCGCATCATATGAATTTTCTTTTTTTCGCTCCATCTGTAAATAATGTATCATCAAAAAAGACACTACATAATTTATTCTATTTGAAGTGTGTTCCTTTATTAAAATACCTTCACCAACGGGAAAAAGTGGTGCGTCGTGTAAACATTCTCCTCGAATTTTTATTTTGAACTTCCGTTTCAATTAAGAAAATTGAGAAAAGAAAACGAAGTTTAGAAATGAAATTTAGAATGCTGAAAGCATCTAGAGATCAAATAGAATTTTAGATATTTGATTTTTGACAAAAAAAATTCTTATGTCATCTGAAAATGTGCTGCCGCGATAATTCTCGAAAGTGCTTTTCGCTAAAGAATTTTCAAACAAAAATTATTGAGTATTCTAATATTACTAAAATTAATTAATTTAGGCTAAATGAAGTAATAAATTATGAGTGCCCGTGTCGAAATAACCGCACTTGGCCCTATTACAAGTCGGGTGCTATTCGGGGGTTAGTCGGGTTATTAATTTTGACAAAGTACCAAGTCGGGGACTAATCGGGGACTAGTTGGGCTATTTGTTGTCAAAATTTCAGTCGGGGCCTAGTCGTTGTTTGGTCAAGGGCTAGTCGGGCCTTTTTGTTCACTAATTTCCGTGCGGGTAATCTTCAGGCTCTGGGCGGGAGCTAGTAGGGTTCTGGTCGGAATATTTTTATCTTTGAGTTTTCTGCGAATCTTATCAACTGAGGTAATATCTAAAAAAGCGTAATGATTTTTTTATTCTAAAACACTAAGAATATATTTAACAATAAGCTTACACCGTTTTTTGGAGAAAATATTTATTAATGTTATATCCATCTTAAATATACTTAATAAATAATTATTAAGTTAATAATCTTTTACGAAAATCAACTTTTTATAAAAACATCGATCAAAATCTTCAAAAAGACGTAATCTTATTTTTTTGTAGCTTTTTTTTTAGAAAATTGCGAATTTCTATGAACACTTATAGAAACCGTTGTATGGAATTTTAAGAAAATCCATATGGGAAAAGATACATATAGATGTAGGTGAAAAGTCTGCCGAAAGTCATAAGATCAGTGAAGAGCAGTGTCCTAGTAGTAAACTATTAAGCACGATACAGTTCAGATTTCGCTACCACCTTCATTTGAGTCTTACGATTCTGGACTGATAGCTTTAAAGAAAATCCGCAAGGGCGCGAGGTGCCGCCTCTCGCGCAACAGAAATCACGATATCGTAAGGATACCTTAACGACACGGATATAGGATGTCGTAAAGTTGTCGTAAAGATATCGTAATGATGTCTTAAAGACGTCACCAACTTTTTTGCCCACTGGGCAATTCAGTATGTGTAAAATGGAGTTAGAATTTAAAAAAAATCAAGGGAATGAATTGAAAAACGGTTAATTTATTGAATATTTGGACATAAAAATTCAAATTTCAGTGTGCGCATTATTGATACAGTTTCGCTGTATGTTCATGACCCATGGCTCTATATAGGGTTGTTTCGCGATATTGGATAAAATAATTTTTTAATACATCATTTTAATCCAAACCGAAGACATGTTATATTTTTTTGTGTGACCAGCATCTGTTGATGGATGTTTCCGGGCAGAAGTTTCTATAAAATCAAGAAAAAAATTTCAAAATACACTCTTGCCTCATACAAAACCGACTCTTGTTTTATTATAAGACCAAAAAAAATTAATAAGGAATATACTTACATTTTTTATTGCACTCCAGATCACTTTTTGTAACGTTGTTACCTCACGGGTGTCTAAGAGGCGCAAATAAAAACTTTCAAACCATCGCTTTCGGCCTCACTAACCGAACTGAGTATGATCATTGATTTCGCCAGTGCTCCCAATTTTAGGAACTTTTTGAAACGCGCTTCCGTTAATTAATGTAGTTTTATTACAAATAAAGATATTAATTCCGACTTCAGAAAAAACAATATTTCTAATTTATTTTTTGTAATTTTAGTGATTTTATTTTAAGTCACATTATTGGGAGTAAAAAAAATTAATTTATAAACTTGACAGAGACGAGATTCATCATTGTGATGAAAAATATTCTCCTTTTTTAAACTCTGAATTCATAACGTCTTTTCAATTAAAATCGAATTATAGTGTATATTTTTCTAAAATTTTATTTTAGGATTAGGAAATTACTGTTTATGCATTTTCCAATCATCATTTATTATAAACATTAAATTTAATATTTATAGAATTCAAAATCAGCGCACCAACAGTAACCAATCCGGGCTTACAGGGGCGAAGCAAGGGGACCCGTTCATTTTTCGGAACGGATAAAATTTAAGAAAGGTAAAATTTCAGAATGGGTTATAATACATAATGGTAAAACTTAGGAATACCAAAAATT
>NC_046664.1:12006867-12009984 GCF_010883055.1 Belonocnema kinseyi | reverse complement strand
CCCCCCTGACCAAGCAACTATTTTTTCACTCCTAACCTCAAAAACTTCACACGCTCCAAATTTTCACCTCAAACCACTCACATTCACCCTTCACACCTTTGCATTCACTCACCCTTCTTCCTTTACACTCGATCTCCGCACTTTTTGCCTTTTCTACATCCACTCACCCTTATTTCCTCCACCAAAGCCAAAAATACACCACTTGACAAAATTCCCAAAAAACACACACATATTCAACTAAAAATATGAATTCTCAATAAAATAAAAATTCTTTACAACTACAATAGTTCAAATGAAAAAGATAAATTGTCAAAATAAAATTGAATATTTATATTTTCAGTTAAAAAATTAATGTGAAACAAGGAATGCATTTTAAAATTAAATCAGGGAATATTCAATTGAAATAGTTACATTTTCAGTTAAAAAATAATCATTTTCGAGCAAAAAAACAAATGAAAAAAAAATTACTTTTGCAAACAAAGTGATGAATTTTCAACTAAAATGATAAATCTTTAACTGAAATAGTTGAATGTTAGGTCAAAAAGAATAATTTTCAACTAGAATCATTGAATTCTTAATAAAAAGATTAATTTTAAGGAAAAAGTTTAACTGTCAACCAAGTTATTGAATTTTCAATCCAGAAAACATTAATTCCGATCGAAAATGTAGTAATTAATATTTCCAACAAAAAAGAATTTAATTTTTAATTCGAAAAATTTGAATTCCATAAATAAGCGACTCTTACATAAGTGGAATTTTTAACTTATAAAGATTTTTCAGTCAACAGAAAAAGAAAATTGCAAACAAACTTTTGAATTTTGAAGCAAAAGGAACATTTTCTAACATGAAGATTGATTTTTTACGAAAAAGACGTTTATTAGTCAAACACATAAATTTTTAAACGAAATAGTTCAATTTTGAACTAATAAAGTTCAATTTTGAACAAAACATGGAATAGTTACGTTTTCAGTTAAAAAAATTAATTTTGAACCAAAACGAATTTCGACGATCTTGGTAAAAGTTGGTGAAATTATGATGCTAAATGAAAGAAATTTTAGGCGCAAAGGGATATTTGAAAATTTTCAAAATTGTGGAAGTTACGCCCTGCTGAATTTCGGTGTCTTATTTGTTTGAATTATCAATATTTCTGGAAACCATAATTGGATTTTAATAAAAATTGGAGACATCAGAGGTTAAATTATATATGTGGATCACCAATCAACATTTTTTTCAAATTTTGCCCGAAAAAAATTTTAAAATGTAAAAAAAAAATTGATCCCGAAATTCAACATATCGTAAATTCCACAATTTAAAAAATTTTCAAAAATTCTTTGGGCGCCAAATTTCTTTCATACAGCATTATTATTTTATCAACCTTTATCAAAATCGAACGACCATAGGCAGATCCTTATATTTCTGAAGTATACTGTCCCAGATATATAAAAATTCTTTGAAAATTATAGGTCTTTAATATTTTCCGGTTAGGGTATTTAGACTATTTAAAACCCCGTTTTGAAGTTGCCCTAAGTTCATAAAAAAAAACTATTGGTTTAGCTGAAGACACAGAATTTTTCAACTTAAAACATTTTGGCGACAATTTCTGAAAAGCAATTTCTAAAATTGGCTTTATTTTAAAGTGAAGACGATGGAGTTATTCTAAGCTCTTTGGTTTGGGGACAAGGCCGAGAAACGGAAGTTGGCCTTTTGATTCTTGACGCTTCCACTTTCGAGGAGATTGGACGTGCAACATTTGTCACTCCTGGGCCTGTGCCAAAATGCCTACATGGCTGGTTTAGTTTTAATTTATGAAAAACATCATAAATAACATTTAAAATTATTATGCCTTGATCAAAATATTTTGGTTTGCGTTTTAATAAGGAAAAACCCCGATTTTTTTTTTATTTCACACTCCTCCCAGTAATAGGTCATAAATAAAATAGTATTTCAACTCCCGTTTAGATTAGACAGTAGCTTTCTAAGTAGCCCTGTAAATTAATTATTATGTAACTTATTTATTTAAATAAATGAAGAAGTTCGGATTGTATTTAACCAATAAAAACGTTTCATTAGTTCCTAAGGTGAATCCTTTACTCCTTCTCTGGCGAAATGATAAACTAATACATAATCGACATTATTTAAGATTAAAATCTTAAAAATTACGTACGATGTATAGCTTGTTATTTTTTTACTATTTATTTCAACACTATTATTGTAAAATATGAACCTTTATTTTCCAAAATTTACTCATATTTTTTCAGCTGTATATCAGTTTATAATAAAATTTCAACCCGATTTTCAAACTGCTTGAACTTTCTTCCTATTAGAATTATCATTCCTACTAAATATTTCGTTTCCATTATTCTATTTATTATGATAGATAGTATATATTTTTAGATTTATAACCTAACTCCAAAGATTCGAGACAGTCGGGAACAAAGAACTCCAAAGATACGATATCGAAAGGGGCTCCCCCTTTGAAGAAGTTTAGATTTCTGGAGTAATGCGTGAAAACGCACACAGGCCTACTCCGCGCACGCGCGCGTCGAATTCAAGGCAGCATTCATTCCTTTAGAGTTGGGACGCTCGTATATGTAGTACGCTCATATCATTGGAGCTCGTATCTTTAGAGTTTGAGTGTATTTAGAATTCCCATTAAGTTTATTGAAATAAAACTTTTGTTACCCCAGGAGGGTCAAAAGGGCCCAGAAGGTTTTTGAACATTTTTGAACTGCGCTTGCTTCGGGGGCCGTTCATTTTTCGGAACGGTAAAAATTAAGAAAGGTAAAATTTCAGAATGGGTTATAATACATAATGGTAAAACTTAGGAATAGAAAAAAGTAGGAAAGAGCAATAAGTCGGAAATCCAAAACTCTGAAAGGTATTACTTCGGAAACCAAAGAAGCGGAATGGGTGAAAATTCAGAAACGTTAAAATTAAGAGGGTGAAAAATTAGGAATATGTAAATATACGGAGAGGAAAAATTCGGAAAGTAGAAAAATTCGGAATTATTAATATATATACCTATTAGCAGGTGTATAATTGTTTATTTATGGTAGCAAACAAATGTTTATCGCAGTGAATTTAAATATCATATCATAATAAATTTATGTTGTATGT
>NC_046664.1:11922948-12006767 GCF_010883055.1 Belonocnema kinseyi | reverse complement strand
AAGTAATAGTTAAGTTAGACTAAGGATGGAATTGTAAATATATGTACAGGGAGCAGTGGCCCTCAAACCCGTAAAAGGGAGAGATTAAATACATACATACATACATACAACTATTTCAGTTAAAGATTTATCATTTTAGTTGAAAATTCATCACTTTGTTTGCAAAAGTAATTTTTTTTTTCATTTGTTTTTTTTGCTCGAAAATGATTATTTTTTAACTGAAAATGTAACTATTTCAATTGAATATTCCCTGATTTAATTTTAAAATCCATTCCTTGTTTCACATTAATTTTTTAACTGAAAATATAAATATTCAATTTTTGTTCGACAATTTATCTTTTTCATTTGAACTATTGTAGTTGTAAAGAATTTTTATTTTATTGAGAATTCATATTTTTAGTTGAATATTTTTGTGTTTTTTGCGGACAATTGATTTCTTCAACTGAAAATTTTAATCTTCAATTTTTGGTTGAAAACTGATATTTCTTATTTCAATATTAAACTATTTGGTTGAAAATTGATCATTTTTGTTTAAATATTGACCATATTTAGTTGGAAATTAAATTATTTGAATAAAAATACCTACATTCTGTTGAAAAATCGTACTCTTTAGTAGAAAATTAACTTTTTTAATTAAAGATTTATTATTTTAGTTTAAAATTAATTTTTTCAGATGCAAATTTACCCATTAAATGTTAGGTTGCAAATTGATATTTTTTATTTCAAAATTGCCAGGGAATTTTCTTCCAAAATAATTAAAAAAGGGGAATAGTTAAAAAAGAGTTGAAAACGGGTAATAATTCTTCATTGTTCAATTGCTAAGGATAAACTGCATGATTTCGTACAGTACAAAAAATATTAAAATTACGTTTGAATTTGGATTCGGAACAAAAATTGGTACACTTGGATAAATACGTTTTTCACACCAAGTCTTTCTAGTTTTATTTATTGTGTCGCCTTTAATGAGCTGTAAAGTTAAAAAATTATTTCTTAAATTTTTAAATAGTCAACTTTATTTTTTTATCGTACCGTGCTTGGATTTTCCATATCCATATCACTCGATATTCCATAAAAGTATCGATACTTTTTTCCCAAATAATAATTGTAATTAATTCGAGGAGTTTTGCAGTCCAAGATTACACAAAAGTTCGGGTTTCAGAAAAATATTTCCATTTGTTAATTTATAAGCACTTGCTCTTCTTCGAAGAAGACTTTCAATATTATTTTTATTTAAAATTTCAGTTTTTCTTGGGTTTTCAATTACCGATTGATTGACTGTTTTGATTAAATTTTCTTCTTTAGGTGTATTATTAGGTTGATCTTTTAGTGGTAGCACAAAACGCAAGGGTCTTCCACGAAACAGATTTGCATAATCAAGATTTTTGTGCATATCCTATTAACAATAAAAAATTATTTTAAAATTGAAAAAATCACACAGGGTGGCCGCAAAACTTTATTTTTAAAATTTCCTGACATTTTTCTGATTTTTTCCTCACTAAATTTAATTATTCCTGTCCACTAATATTTAAGGATGAATTTTTTGATGCGTTAACATTTTGAATATAGAATCTTTTATAAATGGAATAAAATAATTTTTAATTTTTGAATTTTGAATTTATTTTTATCAGGAATTCTTACAAAATTGTTGAAGTGTAATTCAGTTGAAATGATTAAAATCTGTTGAAAATCAAAGGCATTTTTTTAAATACCTTACATGATTTAAAAAGAATTTCAGAATTCTTTATTAATCGAATTTAAGAATTCAATGAGAATTCCTCGGATTTTAAAAATATCCTAATAATTCAAATTCTTTGAAGTCTGATTAAATTAATGAAGCAAATTAAAAATTATTTCGAATCTTTAAAAATACTTCAAATTATTTTATATACTATAAAATCTCTAAAAATCCCTTGAATTTCCTTAAAGGTCTAAAAAATTAATTAAAATTTTTAAAAATAGACTTAAATCTTAGAAAAAAACTTTTATGGTTACTTCTAATGTAAAAATATATTATAATGCCTAAAGATATTTCAAATTCTTTGATATCACATCAAGTTCTTGATATCCAAATCTTTTGAAATCTTTGGAAATCCCTCTAAACTTTAAAGGTTATTGAAATCTACTTAAAACTCCTTAGAATCTTTTAAAATATCCCAAAAGCTTTAAAATTCGTTGAAATTTCTTTAAATTATTGAAATCTATTAAAAATTCTTTGGAATATTTAAAAATACTATAATAGTATAAAATCCTTTGGAATGCCTTTAAAATATAGGAATCTATTAAAAATTTCTTGAAATATTTTAAAATACACTAAAATATTTCGAATCCCTTTCAAATATTTTTATATCCTTATCAATTTTTTAAATCTCTATAACATTAACTTAAGTGATTTTAAATCCCATAAAATCGTTGAAATCCTTAGCTGTAGCTTCAAATGATTAAAATCTATTAAAAATCCTTATACTTTTTAAAATATCTTCAAAAACTCCTTTCAACTATTGAAAGTTCTTGAAAATTCCATGGAATTTCTAAAAACACCCTAAAATTTTTAAAATCTATACAAATTATTATACTATATTTTTAATTCCTTAGAATCTTTCAAAATATCCTACAATCTTGAAAATTCTGTGAAATTTCTCTAAATTACTGAAATCTATTGGAAATTCTTTAAAATATTTTAAAACACATTTCAATATTGAAAATCCTTTAAAATCAATTGAAATCTTTCGAAAATCCTTAAACCTTTTTAAGTTCTTGAAACTTCCATGGAATTTTTAAAAATACCCTCAAGTATCTAAAATATTTTTAAATAATTAAAATGTATTTAAAATTGTTTAGAATCCTTTAAAATACCCTAAACATTTTATAATCCTTTCAAATCACTTGAAATCACTTTACCTACTTTGTTAAAAAGCCCTTGAAATCTTTTAAAGCACCTTAAAATATTTCGCATTCTTTGAAATATTTTTAAATCCCTTGAAACTTTTTTCCATGGAATTCTTAAAAATACCCTCAAATATCTAAAATGTTTTTAAATAATTGAAATTTAATTCAAATTCTTTAGAATCCCTTAAAATACCCTGAACATTTTATAATACTTTCAAATCACTTGAAATCGCTTTACCTACTTTGTTAAAAATCCCTTCAAATCTTTTAAAGCACCTTAAAATATTTCGCATTCTTTGAAATCTTTTTAAATCCCTTTAAATCCCTTGAAAACTATAAAATGCCTTAAATCTATTAAAATGATTAAAGTCGGTTAACAATTCCTTAAAATATTTTAAAAGTACTCTAAAATATTTGATATCCTTTGAAATCCCTTGAATTATTTTAAAATGCCTTGAACCTTTTTAAGGATCTTGACAGTTTCACGGAATTTTTTTTAAATATCCTAAAATCCATTAAAATTATTGAAACATATAAAAAAATCCTTGGAATTTGTGTAAATGCTCTAAAATATTTCAAAATCTTTCAAATCTTTTGAAAGCCCTAGAGAAATTTTAAAGCTCTTGAAAATTCCTTGGAATATTCTGAAATGCACTACAAATTTCATAATACTTTGAAATCCCTTGAAATTACTGAAATTTGTTTAAAATTCCTTGGAAACTTTGAAAATACCCTGAAATATTAAAAATTATTTACAACTTTTTAAAGCTCTGTTAATTGTTTTTCAAATACCCTACAAGTTGTATATTCCTTTTAAATTCCTTGAAACTACTGAAATATTTTACAAATTAATTGAAATCTTTTAAAATGCCTTAAAATACTTCAAATCCTGTGAAATCTTTTAAAATCCCTTTAAAAATTTTAAAACATTTGAAAATTTAATGCAATTTGAAAAAATACTATAAAATCCCTTAAATCTATTAAAATTATTTAAATCCATTCAAAATTTTCTGAAATCATTTAAAATATCCTATTATATTTCAAATTTTTTGAAATCCTTTGAAACGTTTCAGAGCTCTTTAACCTTTTTGGGATCTAAAAAAGTACTCTAATACCTTAAAAAATCTTTAAATTATTAAAAACTATTAACTGTTCATTAAAATAGTTTAGAGTACTCTAAAATATTTGAAATCGCTTCAAATATTTTGAAAACCCTTGAATCTTTTTTAGGATCTTAAAAATTCGATTGAATTTTTTTAAATATCCTAAAATCCATGAAACTTTTTGAAATCTATTAAAAATGCTTGGAATCTGATAAAATATTCTAAAACATTCCAAATAATTTGAAACTTTTTAAAGCTCTTGAATATTCCTTACAATTTAAATAAAATCTGTCAAATAATTTAGAAATTCTTCAAATTATTGACATCTATATAAAAATCCTTAGGATCTTTTAAAATACCCTAAAATATTTTAAACTCTATGAAATCTTTTGAAATAAGTTGAAACTTTATAATGTTCTTGAAATTGTTAAAAATGCCATAGAATCTCTAAAACTTTTTGAATTCACTTGAAAAAGTATGAAATCTGTTAAAAGTTGTTCAAATTTTTTAAATACTCTAAATTTCTTTTAAATAATGTAAGAATGTTTGGTTATTTATATTTAAGAACCCAATGAAAAATTCCTTGCAAGTTTTTAAATAAAATAAAAATTACGTAGAATATTTTTAAATACAACTTATTTCAAATTCTATAAAATTCTTTAGAATTCTTTGCATTTCCGTTAAGCTCCCTTTAAACAATTGAATTATATTAAAAGTGTCTTTTATATTCTAAAGAACCTTAAAATATTTCCAATGCTTTAACATTTTTTAAAAATATTAAACTAATAAAAAATTCTTTAGAATCTTTAAAAATACCGTGAATTCTTAAAATTTTTTTAAATCCCATCAAATATTTGAAATCAATCAAAAGTACTTTGAAATGTTTAAAGAAACTCGACAATACTAAAAATGTTTTAAAATTTTTAAACCATCTAAAATATTTAAAACTCCATTGTAACTTTTGAAAGCGGTTATAAATTCCTTGAAAATTTTTAAAATACCTTCAATTGTTTTAAATTCTTTCAATCTATTAACAATTATGCCTAATTCTTTAAAACTCTTTTAAGATCTCTTGCAATTTTCTAAAGCTTTTGAAAATAACCCGAATTTAAAAAAAATCTTGCTATATTTAAAATAATTTGAAATGTTTTTGAAGCCCTCGAAACCTTTGAAAGTTCTTAAAAATTTAGTAAAATTTTTTCAATTTCTTTGAGTCTACCAAAAATACTCTCGAATATTTTAAATACTTCCACATCCCTTAAAATCATTAAAATCAATTAAAATTTTTTTTGAATTATAGAAAATATCCTGAAATATTTTTTACTCATTGAAATCTTAACAAATAACTGAAATCAGTTGAAAATTTCCTAGAATTTTTAAAAATGACACTAAAATATATTCTTATATCATTTGAAATAATTTCAAAGCTCTTAAAACCTTTTAAAATTCTTTAAAATTCCTTGGAATTTTTGAAAATACCCACAAACATTAAGATTATTTCAATTACCTTCAAACGATTGACATTATTTGAAACCTTATCAAATAAATAACTTTCCATTTGAAAATTCTTTTCAATCTTAAAAAAATACCCTGAATCGTTTCAAATTCTTAATCTCTTGAATTCCCTTAAAATTCTTTGAAGCCTTTGCAAATATTTTGGAATTTTAAAGAAATAGTTTAAAATATTCTTAATTCTTTGAAATGTTTTCAATTTCCTTAAATTCTTTTGAAGTTCTTGAAAATTCCTTGGAATTTTAAAAAATACCCTTCCAATATCAAGATTTCTTCAAATCCCTTTGAACGATTAAAATTTTTTGAAAATTCTTATTATTATTATTATTCTAATATTTTTAATTTTCGAAATTCTATTCAGTAACTAATATGCACTAAAAATTCCACGAAACCTTTTAAAAAATGCCCTAAATTGTTTCAAATTGTTTAAAATCTTTTGAAGTCCCTTGCTGAAATTCCTTAAAATCTTTCAAAATACGATCAATTGTTTCAAATCATTTAAAATCTTTTTAAAAGCTCTTGAAAATTCTTGGAATTTTTTAATATTCTCAACAACTAATTTTTTTTAATTCTTTTAAATTATTGAAATCTGTGAAAATGTATTGCAATTCTTCAGAATACCCTCAAATTTAAAAACTCTATTTAACTTCTTTATATGATTTAAATCTAACACAAAATTTTTAGAATCTTCTAAGATACTCTGAATTAATTAAAAGATTGTTAAAAAGATTTTTGAAAGCTCTTGAAAAATCCTTGGAATTTTTAAATATTTTTAAACCTTTCTTTAATTCCTTTAAATGATTGAAATCTTGGGAAAATGATTGAATTTCTTTACAAATGCATCTGAATCCTTTAAAATCCCATCAAATAACTAAAATAAATTAAAAATTCCTTAAAATCTTTTAAAGTACATTAAATCGTTTCAAATCATTTAAAATCTTTTCGGAAGCTCTTGAAAATGCCTTGGAATTTTTTAATATCCCCAAATCTTAAATTTGTTTAAATCCCTTCAAATGCTTGAAATCCTTTAAAAATTTCTTTGGAATTTTAAAAATACTCAAAAATATTTTCCATAAATAGCGGCTAACCCATTGGTCAATTTATTCATTGGATGTGAATAAAGTTATTTTTTGATTTTAAAAAGTGGCTATAGTGATTTTATCTACAAAAAAAATTCATATAAAAAATGGACTAAAATTGGTTGTTTGGCTGTCCTGATTATTGTTGAATATTGTTCCGTGACTTTTCTTTAATGTAAATGTTTTCCCTGACCTGGAGCTACCCTGTATTAAATTAATTTAATCTTTAAAATTAAAGAATTACTGAAAATATTTTTAAACAAACCTTCATGGCCTCATTATATAAGCAATCGAGCATTGCTGCATCTCAGTATGCACAAGTATCCAAAACTGCATATTCCTTATGACAAGTTTCAAATTGGTTGATAATGTGCATATAAAAAAATGTCTCGGCTGTGAAAGTCTTGAAAAATTTTCCAGTTTTTCTAGAGATCACATGAATTTGAGTCTGTACATTATAATTAAATTTTAACAATTATCTTGAAAGAATTAAATTACTCTTAAATCGTGACGAACAGCGCGAGGACCGCACTCTCAGCGGATTAGTTGCATCAAGTAGCGTCATGCTTCCAAATAAAAAAAGATTGATGTGGCCCAATGCAAGCTTTGCCCGAAACCGTTATTATATCGGGAGTTAAGTGTATCTATAATTAAACAATATTTATTAATTTCATTAGAAATTGTTAAATAGAAATTTACTGACACTTTCGTTATCTAGCCATTTTAGAGAAGTACACATAGGTTCATTTTTTATTCGACATTTTGCCATTTTCACTTAGGCGACAGATAATGGCTGCTCCAAAATAATAAAAAAGTTTTCCGTAATACCAAAGGTATGCATGTATGAAGGGTTTAGACCCATCTCGATGGTAGCGTTGCTTCAATAGTAGCGTTATCAAACATAGAGGATTTTTTATTTCCTTCCGAATCACCTGTAATAAAAATTTTGCAAATTATTTTTATAATTTTTCGTTCACGGAGGAAAAATTATTTTCAATTAAAAATAAAAATTTAAAATAGATATTTATGTATTGAAAGTTTTTGAACACTCAAATTTGAGCCTATATTAGATTTTAAAAAGGAAGGACTGAAACTCTGGAAAAATAAATATTTCGACACTGTAAAAGTACCGAAAAAGAAATTATTCGAAATAGAAAATTCCCCAAAATGATAACATTGACCAAATTTAAAAATACCGAATTAGAAAATGATTGAATAATGAAATTAGAGACAGACATCTATCCCGATTTGCAAAAATTTCTGAATAATGCAATTTCTTAAATTTTATAGTATTACCGAATTTGAAAATTCTGAAATGATAAAATGAGAAAACTGAAAAATCCTAGTTTATAATGTTACTGAATTAACAAAATTTCTGAATGATAAAATAAAAAAAAGCGAAAAATTAGGAGGAAAAAATTATTGACACTGTTTAATCCCCGAGAAAAAATTCCGGAAATGATAAAATTTCCAAAATATGAAAATCCTGAATTGAAAATTTTTCGGAAAATAACATTACCAGATTACCGAATATAAACATTGCCGAAAAAAATGAAAAAACTTTTTAATTCTTAAAACAAATTTTCGTTTCTTTGAAATTCCCGAAAAAGAAAATATTGGAAAGGGAAACTTTCCGAAATTTAAAAATTACCCAAATATAAAATTTCCGTTTTTGTAAATTGCTGAATAATAAAATTTGAGACATTTTATAGAATTACCGAATCTAAAAATTCTAAAATGGGAAAACTGAAAAATTCGGAGAAAAAAGTACCCGATACTGTAAAATACCCGAAAAACAACATTGTCGAAATACAAAATTCCCGAAATGGTAAATTTGACAATATATAAAAATTTCGAATTGGAGAATTTCCCAAACATCGAATTTCCAAAAAGTTTGTAATATTACTGAATTATCAAAATTTCTGAATAATAAAATTTAAAGAAATGAAAAAATCTGAGAAAAAAATTACCGACACTGTTTTAATTCCCAAGAAAAAAATTCCGGAAATGATGAAATTGACAAAATATCTAAATCGAGGTTTGAAAAATTTTCGGAAAATAACATTACCAGATTACCGAATTCTAAAATTCCCGAAAAGTAAAATGGAAAAAATTTTAAATTCTCAAAACAAATTCTCGTTTCTGTAAAATTCTCGAAAAAAAATATTGGAAAGGAAAATTTCCCGAAATTGTAAAATTACCCAAATATAAAATTTCCGTGTTTGTAAATTCCTAAATAATAAAATAGGAAAATAGAAAAATTCTCAGAAAAAAGTACCCGATACTGTAAACTATCAGGAAAACAAAATATTCGAAATAAAAAATTTCTGAAATGGTCAAATTGCCGGTATAGAAAAATCCCGAATTGGCTAATTCCCTAAAATTCAAATTCCCGAAAAGTTTATAATATTACTACTACCCCGAATTGCAATTGAATAACTCCTTATCATATGGATTTCAAGTGGATTACTTTGTATTACACAAAGTAAAACTGAATTACTCCTAATTTCTGAACAGGAATTACTTTGGTTTACTCTGGATTGCAGGTAGATTACTCTAGAGTACTCCGGACTTCAGATATATTATTCCTAATTATGAAAATCACTAGTGTATTACTCTAAAATTCTCCAAATTACAATTAGATTACTCCTCATCATATGGTTTACACGTAGATTTCTCTTTAATAAAACGGATTATCAATGGATTCCTCATAATTATGCAGAGTGGACACAATTGGGGCTCACCTATACAGAAAATTTGAATACTACCCGCTTTGCACAACAGCAGGAAAGAAGCTATTCTACAGGTGTATTTTCAAATTTGGCGCCTTTAAATTTGCATTCGGATAGACGATTCCCTCAACTCCTTGCATCTACGGATCAAGTTTATCATAGGTTTCAATGTCGCGTTTCTAAACTTCAAAGGGATACAAGTGTCAACAAAATATAGGTTATGTTAAGAAGTAATTATAAATAATAAAGGTGTTTAATTAATAATGAAGTGGGATATGTGGGTTAAAAAAAAAAATTTCCTGTTCTAACAAATTTATGGAATGGCTCCTGAGTATTTATGACAGTAGATTTTTTATTCGCAAATAAGTGTTAGATACAATTCACTGTTTGCCCAGTGGAAGCACATAATATCTATATTTTAGAGTATTTGACCCTAAGTAGCCATTCAATAAATAAGTTGGCACAAAAACAAATTTATGTCTTTTTCTCAGTCCACCTGCTTCACTTCTTTATTAATTAAACACTCTTAACCTTTGTAATTATTACTTAACCTAACCTATATTTTGTTCACACTTGTATCCATTTTAAGTTTATAACGCAACCATAAAACCTTTGATAAACTTGATTCGAAGATGCAAGGAGTTGACAGAATTTACGATCCGAATGCAACTTCAAAGGCGCGAAATATAAAAATGCTCCTGTAGAATGGCTCCTCTCCTTCTGTTGTGCAAATCGGGTAGCATTCAAGTTCTCTGTACTTGTAAGCCACAGCATGTCCACCTTGCATGTATTACAAGTAGATTACTCTTAATTATATGGATGACAAGTGGATTACTCATAATGAAATGTATTAGTGAAGCACTGCGGATTACAGGTGCATTGCTCCTAATTGCACGTCTTACACGTAGATTACTCTAATTGTCCCATATTAGAAGTGGATTACTCATAATCAAACAGAAAATAAGTAAAAAAACTTGGAATTTCCTGGGATCAGAAGTAGATTACTCCTAATTATATGGATTAAAAGTTGATTAAACATAATTAGATAGATTATAAGTAGAGTACTCTGAAGTTCCTGGAATGTCAAGTTTATTACTCCTAATTATGTGGATTACAAGTCGATAACTCATAATGCAATATATTACAGTTAAACACTGTGGCTTACAAGTTAATTACCCTAACTGAATGGACTACAAGTAGAGCATTTGAATTTCCTGGGATCACAAGTAGATTACCCCGCCTTTTAGGTATCATAAGTGGATTACTTTTTTTTTTTTAAGTGGATTACTTCTGATTAGATTAATTAAACTTAGCTTACTCTGACTCTTTACTATATAGATGACAGGTGGATTTTTTCGAATTACAATTCTTTTATAATTCTTACCTTTGAAAAATACTTTGACAAGGGTCTGGCACTGATTTAGTTCCAAATTCTGTTTTAACTATTCTCTGTGCAGCTTGGTTCTTTTTAAATATTTCTGTTTGTATGAACCTTCGTTGATATGGTACTTTTCCATCTCCAATACCAAATCTATTTTTTAAAACAAGAATATTTTGGCATCACGAAGTTTCACATGGACACATTATTTAATTTTTCATTATTAAAGAAGTTTTTAAATATGAGCGGTTTTTAAATTTTTTAAACATTAATTCATACTTTTGAATGTAAAGCATTTGAAATTTCAACAACAATAAATATTTTTTATATATTATTTATTAAATTGAGGAGATTAATGGAATTAATCGAATACACGGAATTCATGGCATTCACGGAATTGACTAATCAAGGGATTTACGAAATTCAAGAAATTCATAGAATTCATATAACACCCAAAATTCACAGAATTCATGGAATTCGAATTGCATGAATTCCATCAATTCCGTAACTTCTGTGGACTCCGTGAATTCCATAAATTCCGCGTATTCTATCAATTATGTGAATTAGGTGAGTTATTTGACTTCCTTGAATTCCATGAATCCCGCGAAAACCATGAATTCAATGAATTGCGTGAATTCCATGAATTTCGTGTATTCCATAAATTCCGCGAATTTCATAAATTCCATAAATTCCATCAATTTTGCGAATTACATGAATTTCATTAATTCTATGAATTTCGCCAAGTCAATGAATTCCGTGAAGCCCATGAATTCCGTGAATTCTATATCTTGTGTGAATTTCTTGAATCTCATAATTTTTTAATTCCGTACATTCAGTGAATATCGCGAATTCCATTAATTCTGCGAATTACAAGAATTTCAGGAATTCTTTGAATTCTTCGGACTCCGTGAATTCGGTCAATTTAATGAATTCAATTAATTGCGTGAATTCCTTGAATTCTATGAATTTTGAGAATTTTCATTTGTTCCGCGAATTCCATAAATACATGTAAGATACCATACCACATCTCTAATTTTTTTAAAAGCAGTAGGTAAGTCAAAAGATAGAAAGTAATTTAAAATGTATAGGCTAGGACTTATTAGGAGAATATAGGAAAAATAGATCGAAATAGAATGCAATTTTTAAAACAAATTAACTATATTAAACATTACTAACCTTTTCTCTGACACAGACTTTCCAAAGTGAGCTTGAAAAGCAGAACAAATGCTCAAATGACATTTAATTTATGAGTAGTTTCAGAGTTGATTTGAAATTTATATGCCTAGGGAAGCAGCGATGCTGTTCGTGGGTCGAGGCGAATACGCGACAAAGTCTCTTGAATGAGAAGAGTGTGTCTCTTTTCGTTATCCTCTTTTTAAATCGTGTACGCGTGCAAATCACGCGAATCACGAAATTAATTCAGAACAAAAGATAATTGTTTTTATTTAAATGAACGCTAACGATCATCAGATCAAGCCATACGTGATAACGATGTACACTTTTGAAAATGTTTGGCGTTTGCAATTTCAATATAAATATAATAAACATTTGTATATAAAATCTAAAACCTCAGTGTACAAAATTGTCATTAGGAGGCTATTTATATTAAATTTCATGCACCGCATATTAATTATTTTTTTAGAAAAGACAGATATTTGCACATTACACAAATTAAAAACAATTTTTGCAGCAATTTTCCGGGTTTTGTTTGACCCCATAAGGTTACAATCAAGGTCAGTTCAAGGTCAAACATACAAAATCCGTCTTTAACGGACTAGATCAGGTACATATAGATTTTTGTGGTGACTAAATTTGAACTCGGTGTTTATTTAACCTAATTAGGTTATGACCAAGCTGAATTCAAGGTTAAACCTAAGATATTCTAAACCCGTAAATTCTAAGCCCACAGCCTCAACCACAAAATACTTGAGACCACAAACTTCGAGCTTAAAGCCCCCAAGCTGAAAAACCCTAAGTCTACGAACCTCAAGCCTACAAACGCTGAACATACACATTCCAAGCCCAGAAGCAACATGTTCACAAACCAAAAGCCCACAAACCCTGAGTCTAAAAATCCCGATCACACGAATTCCAAGCTTAGAAAAACCATGCTCTCACACCCCAAACCCACAAATTTCAAGCCTACAAACCCCAATCTTACAAACTTCAACCCCACAAACTTAGGGTTTTTAGATTTACGGTTTGTAGACTTGGAGTGTGTGGACTTGAAGTAGACATATGGCTTTGACTTTGTAGGCTTGAGGTTTGTTTTCTTATAAGTTGTAGACTTAAGGTTTGTGGGCTTAAGGTATGTGGGCTCGAGATTTGTGAAATTACGGTTTGTGGGCTCAAGGTTTGTAGGTTTACGGTTCGTAGGCTTGGAGTGTGTGGACTCGGAGTGTGTGAGCTTGGATTTTGTGGGCTTGAGGTTTATTGGCTTGTAATTTGTAGTCTTGTCGTTTGTGCGCTTAAGGTTTGTGGGCTTAGAATTTGTAGGCAAACTATTTGTAGGGTCAAGGTTTGTAAGCTTTGATTGTGTGGACTTGGAGTGTGTGAGCTTCGATTTTGTAGGCTTTAGGTTTGTTAGCTTATAATTTGTAGACTTGAGGTTTGTAGGCTCAGTGTGCATTTGTAGTAATTGTGTAATTTGTAGTCTTGTCGTTTGTGGGCTTAAGGTTTGTGGGCTTAGAATTTGTAGGCAAACTATTTGTAGGCTCAAGGTTTGTAAGCTTGGAGTGTGTGGGCTTGGATTCTGTATGCTTGAGGTTTGTTGGCTCTTAATTTGTAGACTTGACGTTTGTGGGCTTAGGATGTGTGGACATGAGATTTGGTAAAATTAAGGTTTGTGGGCTTGGAGTGTGCAGGTTCAGGGTTTTTAGGTTTACGGTTTGTAGGCATGGAGGCTGTGGGCTTAGATTGTGTGGACTTGGAGTGTTTGGGCTTGTATTTTGCTGGATTGAGGGTTGTTGGCTCGTAATTTGTAGACTTGAGGTTTGTTTGACCATGAAATGACCTTGATCGTGACCTGATTAGATGAAACGGATGCGGAATTTAAATTTAGCGGCCTCAAAAACCTACATGTACCTGGTATAGTTCGTTAACGACGGATTATTTAGGTTTGACCTTGAACTAACCTTGATTCTGACCTGATGGCATCAAACGGACACCTGATTTGGATTCAGCGACATCAAACAAATAAGGTACACGTAGTAGCTCTTGCGCTTCAGTTTGGGAGGGTTTGTGGTTTTGTGTTATTAGAAAAAACTAATCATTATAAGTACAAGAGAAGTTCCAATTAGAAAGCATTGTTTATCCTGTTCGAAAATTTAATTTTTGTAATAAACAAACTGTTGACTTCAGTGTCCAAAGATTAATGTGCAAATCTAGATATGTTATTAGTTATTGCGTTTCAATTAAGAGAATTTAAAATAAAAATTTTTTAATCTAGGCAACCCTTCGAAAAAAATAAAATAAAGTTTAAGAATACATTTTTGATTGCTAAAATCATCCGGATATAAAAAACAATCGTTAATAGATTTGAAAACAATTATTTTTATCCTATATGAAAACTTTGATATGGTAATATTTCTCGTAAGTTCTTTTGCTAGAATTTAGCGTTTATTCTAATTTGACTAAAGATTAGCATTTCTAAACAAAAACTATTTTTTGTTGAAAAAAAGTTTTCTACGATTTTTCATAATTATACGTTTATTCAAGTTATATTGTAAGAAATTTGAATGAAATCAATATTACATTAAAAAAATTGTCTTGAGATTATAATTGTTCATATTGCAAACAAATTTAATGAGCAAATGCAGTATTGAGGCATTTTTCGATAGACAAATACTTTTTTTTCGTTCCCAATTTAAAAAAATTATAAACTTTATGGTAATTTTAGCGAAATTCATAATTTATGGATTAATCTTATGATTTTTTAAAACTTTCACAAACAAATGCATTATTCGAGCATTTGTCGGCGGCAAACTTTACTTTCTTCAATGTCAATCTTTTCAATTGGGAACTTCATGATGCTTTCAGCAACATTTGTAATTGGTTGATAATTTTTTAAAATTATTTTGAAAACAAATTCAATAATAAAATTTATTATTTGGTCATTTTTTTTATGGAAATACTCTTTTTCCAACTTCAGTGTTTGTATTAAGCTGCACCATAATAATTCAGCTTGGATTTCTCTTTTTATTTGTTTTTCTATGCTACACTCTTGAATTCGTTTAAAATATTCCTGTCGCCTTCTTACATTATTTTTTGTTATCCTGAGGATGTGGCAAAAAGCAAATGGCGATAACATTGATATGATACTGTTTCTTGATTTTTCTCTCCTCTTTGGCATTCGTGTCAGGCAGAGATCAATTGAATTTTGCGATTCTATAAAATAAAACAGAAACTGTCATCTTCAAAGACAGTTAGTAATTTGAATTTGTCTCTATTTTAACAACATTTGTTACCATAATCATACGTTACTGCTGTTTTGAGTACAATCAATAACTGAATTTATTACGAAGATCCCAATTTAATGTCTGACATCAAAAGCGAAAAAGATTTTTGCCTTCGACAGATGCCCCAATAATGCGTTTGTTTAATAAATTTGTTTACAAAAATCAAAATTTTTTTTTAAATTATGAATTTTGTTGAAGTTATCATGAAGTTCCTGACTAAAAAAGTTGAAATAAAAAAGTCTTTGTAAGATATTCAGCACCTGCAGCCCTTTTTCAGATGCCAGACTGAATGGTTCGAGCCAATAAATTCCACGCTAAACTTATTTTGATTAAAATATGTTGATTAACCTTTTTAAAGAAATCAAAAGAAGACTTTTCTTAGGAACGACCTAAGCGATTTTATTCTTGTTGGGTTCAAAATAAGCGTGGGGCATCTCAGAAGTATATTGAAAAAAACTGGAATATGCAAGCTTTTTGGTTGAAGCCATATAAGATTTTCAGCATTATTCAAAACATTTCAGCATCTTTAGTTGATGTTGATTCGTATTACCTAAAATTTTTATTATTAAAAAAAAAGACTCCAAAACAAATTAAAAATTATGATTTTCCTAGAGGTAGACCATGTCTCTTTCGGTTATTGTTCAATCTGTATACTCTGCTTCCACTGACCGAAAAAAGGTGGGACTGATGTTATAACTAGACTCTCCACATAACGAAAACTTAAGTAACTATTTTGTAGTTACCACCTTCTAACTACGCAGCTAATTATTTTTAACGTGATTTTTACTCGCGAAAGAAACTTTTTGAATTAAGTTGGTAGTCAGGCGTATACTTTAACCAATGATTAATACAAATATTAGAGTAGCAAAAGGATTTCTGCAAGTACAGTCAGCAATTTGTTGCTGTAGGACTGGTAGAGACATATTTAGAGATAAAGAAATCGGATAGAATAGAGTAAAAATTGCCAAGGAGGTATAGGTGGAAGCTCCAGGAGGCGGTGAGAGTGGAAAAAATTAAGACCTAGTGGGGGAATCATAACAAGGGTTAAGGATGGATTAGATAAAGAGCAATCAAGATGTTGACGGTGATGGAAAGAGGGAGCGTGTAAAGGAGGACAGTAAAGTTAAGAGGGGTAACGTGTAAGTTTGTGGCAGAGTACAATAAGGATAGGAAGGAAAGGATTAAAGACTAGTTGAAAGACTTGCCAGGCAAAAGAGGTGAAAGTATGGTGGTACTGGGGGGGGGGGGGGTATTTATGCGAGAAGGGAAGGAAAGGGGGGCCTTTACAAGGAAGGGAAAAGCTTCGAATGAAAATCCAAAGTCAGGATAATAAACGAAGAGGGGTAGATTCTAAGCAACGAAGAGGGAGAATTCGCATACGTTAGTAAAGTTCAGGTATCGGTGATAAGACTATGCTGTTATAAATATGCAAGGGTAGAAGAAGCTGCAGAGATTCGCAATGAAAAGGAGGGCATAATCAGACCATGCGCCATTATGGTTGTGGATGAGGGGGGCGAGCAGCGGAAGACAAGGTGGAAAAGGAGTGTCGCTGGGGGGAGGGTGAGCTCGATGAGGGCAGCGAAAGAGAATTTTCATCCGTGGGCGGGTAGGAAGTGTGAAAAGGTGAAAAGAAAGGTAGAGAAAGAAAAGGAAAAAGATCTGCAACTGGAGCCAGGAAGTGTTCAGGCGAGGAGAACGGACTGCCAAAATGGTGGAGAGAGGTGTTAATAGTGCCACTTTATAAAAAAGGAGATAGGGATAGGCAGCTAAGTTATGAAGGGATGGCGCTAATAAATACGGCGTACCAAGTATATGTGATGGTGTTGGCAATATCGATAATATCTACGTTCTGTATCACGTGGTGGAAAAAAAATTAGCGAAGGAGGGTTCGAACGTGTACGTGGTTTCCATGGATCACAAAGGAGCGTTTCCTCATGTAGATAGAGGGAGGTTGCGGGAGGTAATATAGAAGAGGAGAGTGGAAAAAGGCCTGATTGAGTATTGAGAGGGAAAGGGAGTTATATGAAGAGAGAAAAAAAAGATTGAGAGAAGGGTAGAGAATTACATTGGAGTTCAGGATGGATTGGGCGTTGAGACAAGGGTGTCCGCTTGGCTCAACACTTTTTGTGATTTTAATCTCGGATATGGAGAGTAAGCTAGCGGACGGAATGGTAGGAGAAGTTAGGGTGGGAGGGGTTAAAAAATTTTCAACCGCCTACGCAGATGACACAGTTCTGCTAGCAAAGAGCAACGAGGGCTTAAAGGAGATACTGACAAAGTTGAGAAGATGCCTGGATAAGAAAAGGTTAGTGCTAAATGCGTAAAAGTCCAATGCTATGATGTTCAGAAAAGAAATTGGAAGGGACAAGGGAGGTGAGAGGATCTGAGAGAGAAAGGAGGTACAAAAGGTGAAAGAGTTTGTGTACGGATAGAACGAAATTGGAGGTTATAACGGTGAGCCGAGCGTGTAAATATAAGGTGTTATTTTGGGGAGAGGATAAGTTACTTGATTATGGAGTGTTGGTGGGATTAGGAGAACAGAAGAGGGTGTGGGAAGATCGTGGTTGAAAGCGAGAGGTATTTTAAAATGAATGGACTGCTAAATGACTAAATGTAATGATGAATGAAGCGAGAAAGACGCAGAAGGAAGAAAGAAAGGCGTTATTTATGTGATTAAGAAGAATGGCGTGGAGATACAGAAGGCAACAGTGGATGAGAGAATAAGCGTCACGGTTTCACAGGAACTATGGATGAACTATGGCGAGGAAGAGTGAAATATTTATGTGAGAAGATAAAGAAGGAAGAGAGGAGTTTATAGCGAGGATCAGGTGTGGGATCCTTGAGGATCTTAATATGTTGTGGCTTTCTAGGAGCAAGAGGATGTGTTAATTGTGCGGGAAGGGAAATGAAAGGGTGGAACACAGGCTGGAGGATTGTGAGACACTGGAAAGAAGTGAAATAAGCATAGAGGTATTGACGAAAGAAAGAATGTGGGGGGGGGGCAAATGGAAAGTTGCATAGGTGACGGGACTGTTGGATAAGATGGTAAGGAAGATAAGGGGAGAAAGTGAAGTGGAGAAAAAAGATTGTTAATATAAGAGGAAGTGGATATAAGTAAAATGTAAATATTCAAAATATTAGACAAGTATTAGATATTAGCCAGGCAGTCAGATTTTGGAAATGTGAGGAAAAGCGAGAAAGTAGGAACATTCGCGCGAGGTGAGGCGAAGCGAAGAAGGTAAGGCGATAGGACCGAACGGTCTTAGAGATAAGGTGTGGGCAAAAGTTAATTTATACTTCCTAATATATTAAATAAGGGAATGCAAATGGAATAATTAAAAGGTATAATCAGTTTAAAGAAAAGAAATTTCAAACGATTTAAAAATAGAATCTGCATTTTATTATAACCTGATACACAGTTGCATGAGCATGAGTGCATTTTAGAAAATAAATTTTCTTATCTCATAATAATAGTATTGAAATAAATAGTAGAAAAGTAACAAAATATACATTGTACGTATTTTTTTAGATTCAAATCTTAACGAATATCGATTAACTATTTGTTTATCATTTTGCCAGAAAAGCAATAAAAGATTCCACTTGATAACTAATAAAATGTCCTTCTTAGTTAATTTCAATCAGATTCTTAAGATTTAATCGACTTGTTCAAGCCAATCACTCGAAAATTAAATTGGTATATTGTTTTTTTGCAAAATTAATTGTTTTTTTTTAATAAGAGAAGTCATTTAATCAATAACATAAACGTTAATAAATGTTCGAATAAAAAAAAGTCATTTCAAACCTCACATTGCAAATGTTACATAGATCGCCAAACAAGTATTTTAACTCCTGGCTAGATCAGGCGGTAGAGCTACAATTTTGTAAGCGGAAAATCCCAGCTCGATTCCTGAAGCAAGCAGGAATTTTCTGATTGCAATTTAATATAAAATTTATTTTAATAAAACCAAAATATTAATTCCTAACTATTTCTTTACATATGAAAAAATGGGGTTTGAAACCTTTGCCACGGCCACTCCCAGAATTTATTTAAAATAGAAGTTCTGACTTTTCTAGATTTATTTAAATAAATAGTAAATGTTCTGTTAGTATTAAAAAATTGCATAGACAATTGCAATACAAAAAAGTTCATCAAAAAAATTTCAAACATACGGTTATAGCGCTACCACCTAATCTAACCGGGATTGAAAGACGTGATGAGCTTATTACGAATGAAAGTGTCAATTAAAAGAAATGTCAAAGGTTTTCCCCATTGAAATTTAAGACAAAATATTTTGATCAAGACATAATAATTTTAGTGGAATTCATGACGTTTTTCATACATTAAAACTAAACCAGCCATGGAGACATTTTGGCACAGGACCAGGAGTGACAAATGTGGCACGTCCAATTTCCTCCAAAGTGGAAGCGTCAAGAATCAAAAGGCCAACTTCCGTTTCTCGACCTTGTCCCCAAACCAAAGAGCTCAGAATAACTCCATCATCTTCATTCTGAAACATGAAGCCAATTTCATTATTTAAAATTTGATTAATAATAGACCGATTTTACATGAAATTGGACAGTCTGACCCTCGTGATGTCACCAAATTGTTTAAAGCTTAAAACAATTGTGTCCTCAGGTATAGCATATTCAGGTGACTTTTGAAAAAAAGTTGACCAAAATGGTGATCGTTGAAAAAAAGGAAGCTTTTTAAAAAAGACAAACTTTGTATTTTTTCTGGATTTTATCAGATTTATCGAAATATGAGGAAGATATTTGAGATGCATTCGAACCTCTGAGTAGCGCGCCTCTCAATAGGGCGCCTTTTCCTAACTGCGTTTGAACGTTACCCCCACCTTTTAGGGTCCGCGTTGACCGAGGGGCATTTCGAAGCATTGTCTTTCATTTGGGCGCTCGCGATGAAAATAAATCTTCTTATGCATTGCACTTTAGTACATTCAGATTGCACATCTTAGCAACTGTTGAGCAAAAGTAAATCTGGGGGATGTAAGTAGCGGAAGCGGAGTGTAAGCTGTTGATGCAAAGAGATGAGATATCGAGAAATAAATAAAAAACAAGGGGATTGAAGTAGAGGAACTGATGCAAAAGAAAGTGAGGAAGAGTGAGGGGAATTAGGGAAGGGAAAGTATAAAAAGTGAAAGGAGGATATGTAAAGAGGAGCGGAACAACGGGAAATAAGGGGAGGGATTTAAGGACATGTGAGGAGAATTTTAAGATATGGAAGTCGGGCACAAGTCATATAAGAAGTGGGAATATAAAAAATGAAGTAAAATAAGCAGAGAGAAACTAGGCAAGTGGGCGCTAGGGAAAGGAAGTAGGGGGAAAATTATGAATAAGGGTGATCAGGTAAAGAAAAGTAAGGCTGGGAAATGAAAGAAAGAAAAGCGGAGCGTTTTTTAGGAAAGTGAGAAGAGGGGTATGTAGAGTGGGTAGAAGATTTAGCATTAAACTTTTATGGCTGATTGTGAAAAAAAATTTAAATAGATTTTATTTTTTAAAAAAATTGTTGAGTTTTTAAGCGTATTGTTCTTTAAAAATATTTTAAATACATCATAAGTATCTAGAAAACATGAAAAATATTTAATAAATATTTATAATATTTAATAAGAATAATATAATAATATAATTATTATAATAATTAATAATATAATATTTAATAAAATATAAAAAAATTTATAAATAATTATAAAGGCTGTTCATGATCGATTAAGTAAAGTTCTTTGTCTACAGAATCGATTATAAATTACCTGGGCAATAAATAAATAAAAAAATTATATATAATTAACTTATACATTTTGAGGACATTGCGATAATAATGAAAATTTTTTATTCCTAAAAATAATTCTTTAGACAATAATTAACCGCCAAGTATTCAGCAATCTTTCCTGGCTGTGAATCAATAATATTTGTTAATGGTTTTAATAAATTTAATTAAAAATGCATTATATGGCTATTTTTCATAATTTAAACATTGTTTTTTTAACGTAAAAAACTGTTCATAACAAATTTTTAAACTTTTTTAGACCCTTTGATAACGATTCAATATTATTATTGATAATTTGAATAAAGTTGTAAAAAATGTGGATTATAGGATTTTAACAAGTAATTAAGTTTCTTTAACAAATCTTCCATTATTATCAAATGATGGCAAATGATTGAAAATTATCTTATTCATAATATAGAAAAATATTTATTTTAAATTAATCCAGATGATAAATCGCTGCTAGTTTTCACGAAACCATTTTCAATCAATTATTTTTTTATAAGAAATTCAATCAATTTTTTTATGTTGGCTTTGCTACTAAGCACTTTTTTTATATATGCTTCATTTTTTAGGCATTTAAAAAGGAGTCGAAATTAAAAAAAAACGTCAAACCTCAAAGGTTAACCATTTTTTGTCATTTTTGTTATAAAATAATTTTTTTTAACTTTTTAAAAATCGGCCATAAAAGTTTTTAAAAAAACATTCAAATCGGATAATAATTCCCCATTCTTCAATTGCTAGGGTCAAACTATTCAATTTTGTTCAGTACAAAAAAATTAAAGTTACCTTTGAATTTGGATTTGGAACAAAAATTGGTTCACTTGGGTAAATACCTTTCTCGCACCAAGTTTTTCTGGTTTTGTTTATTGCGTCGACTTTAATGAGCTGTAACATGAAGGAAACATTATTAATTTCCTTCTTAAATATTTAAAAACTCAACTTTAGTTTTTTTATCATACCGTGCCTGGATTTTCAATATCCACATCACTGGATATTCCATAAAAGTATCGATACTCTTTTCCCAAATAATAATCGTAATTAATTCGAGGAGTTTCCAGTCCAAGATTACACAAAAGTTCGGGTTTCACAAAAATATTCCCATTTGGTAATCTATGAGCACTTGCTTTCCTTTCAAGAAGACTTTCAACATTATTTTCATTTAAAGTTTCATTCTGTCTTGGTTTTTCAATCACCAATTGATTGACTGTTTTGATTTTTATTAAATTTTCTTCTGTTGGTGTATTGATAGGTGGATCTTTCATTGGTAGCACAAAACGCAAGGGCCTTCCACGAAACAGATTTGCATAATCAGGATTTTTTTGCATATCCTATTGATAATAAACAATTATTTTACAAAATTTAAAATTGTACAGGGTGGCCGCAAAACTTCATTTTTAAAATTCGGTGACATTTTTCTTATTTATAAGTCACTAAATTAAATTTTTTCTGACCAATAATATTCAAAGTTTTTTTTTTGTTTCAACTTTTCTCAGTTATGAATTGCGAATTTTGAGTTGTAAGTATTGAAAAAGAAACGAAAGATAACTAAATGAAATTCATAAGATATCTGGTGAATTGAAAATAACACAGGACCACAAAAAATGAGTAGGGGGTTCCTTTAACCAAACCAAGTGGATTATAAGTTTTTTGGTTCGCTGAAACCGAATCCGAAACCTGTTTTGCCCCATTACATCAGAGTTTTTTTCTAACCTCAAAAAACAGCTTGAAACTATAAAACCGAACAATATCAACGCTTAAGCCGTATAACACTATACCTTCAGAGCTTTATAACCTTGAAATCGATAGCCTGTTACCCTAAAACCCATAACCTCAAAATTGATAAACTCATATCTCATCAATCTCAAATCCCAATAAATTAGAAACCCAAAATGCAGCAAAAAGAAAGTGCACACAAATTTCAAACCTTAATCTCGGAGAGTTTTAACTTAATAATTCCATACATCAACCACTTCATAACTTCAAAAACCAAAAGCTCCATAATCAAACACTTCATAACTTACAAGTAATTCTTCAAAAGCCTGTAATCTCAAGAACCCTGTCGGACCGATGGTACCGAATGGAGCCTGTAAAAAGTACCCGTAAAAACCTCATTGGGTCCTCATTCGGTTCCTTTTTTAAAAACTCGAAGAAACAGCAAAATCAACTTTTAAATTGTTGAAATTCGGATTATACGTTAAAATTCCCTATAAAAGGTCACGGAATAATCGCAATATTTTTTTTGCAACGGTAAAAAGTTAAAAAAAATAAGACGTGTAACGCCTGTTGACTGCTACACTTCAAACGCATCGCCTGTAAGTAGCAGTCTACAGGCGTTATACGTCATATATTTTTTTAAACTCTTTACTGTTGCAAAAAAAACTATTGCGGTTATTCCTTGACCTTCTACAGGGAATTTTAATGGAGAATCTGAAGTTCAACAATTTGAAAGTTGATTTTGCTGTTTTTTCGAGTTTTTTTAAAAGAAACCGAATGGGGACCCAATGGGGTCTTTACGGGTACTTAGTAGAGGCTCCATTCGGTTCCTTCAGTCCGCCAAGGAATCTACAACCAAAACTAATACTCGAGAATTAAATCTTGTTTAACAGAACGTTTGAAACAGATATTTAATCTTACTTCTCCTAAACTTTGAATTTTCAAATTTTGGAGCTGCCCTCGCGTGGGGACTTACGTAAATCAAGCACCCCAAAGTGAACAGAAGCCTGCTGTGTCCATGTCATTGTTTCTGGGTCTCGGTCAATTTAGTTTATTACGATGCACAAAATTTTGACCTTATTAAGTACAGTGAAAATCTTCAATAGCCCTCCCTTCTATAGCCTTTCCGAGAATTGACGCCGCTCCGCGTTAAGGTATAACAAGTGCTGCACGTGGTGCGCGGGATATGCGTCGTCACTCAGGCGAGCAGCCAGGCGTGAACAAACAAAAGCGGAGCGTATGATGAGTTAGTTGCCACCTACCGTCAGCCTCGAAATCGGGGCTATGGAAGAGTTTCACTATATTTACATTTTAGTTTTGAAGACGCAAATTTTATGAAAAATAAGATTAAATACAGCTCTTTAAGCATTGTGAGAGGCGAGGGGACTCACTTAAATCATGCACCACAAACGGAACAGAAGCCTGCTGCGTCCACGTTGTTGTTCCTCGGTATCGCTAAATATAGGTTATTACGATGCAGCAAATCTTGAGGTAATTGAGTATTCGAATTATAGTTTTGGAGACTCAAAGTTTATCAGAAATAAAATTAAATAAATCTCTTTGAGAAATGTTAGAGGCGAGAGGACTCACGTAAATAAAGCACCCCAAAAGGAACAGAAGCCTCCTGCGTCCACGTCGTTGTTCCTGGGATTCGGTCAATGTAGGTTATTACGGGACTTCAAATTTGGATTTTATTGAGTATTTAAATTTTAGTCGAAGTGGCACAAAGTTTATGAGAAATAAGATGAAATAGAGCTCTGTAAAAATTGTGAGAGGTGTGGTGACTCACGTAAATCAAGCACTCCGAAGGGAACCGAAGCATGTTGCATCCACGTCGATGTTCCTGGATATCCCTTAATGTAGGTTATTACGAAGTAGAAAATCTTTACCGTATTGAGTATTCGAATTTTAGTTTTAGAGACCCACAATTCCATAAAAAAAATTAAATAACTAGTTCAAACTTTTTTCTCTAGGTGCTGTAAGACCAATTTTGTGGGGCAGCTATGACGTTAACTCAAAAGGTAACGATCTAGTGGAATACCTTATTACCACTGATTTAGATATCATTAATACGTGGCATACCCCGATGTTTCGCAACTCGGTAAGGAAGGAAGTGATTGACATCACTATTTTTACCAGTAGCTTTAGAGACAACATCAAGTATTGCAGAGTATTAGACGATTCCACTCTCTGGGATCACTCACAGATTAAGTTTGAGCTGGAATCCACTGTACCCACTGGCCCTTAATGTGCCAGAAATCCAAGAAAAATGGACTGTGGTCAGTTCTCCACGGAACTAAAGAGTGAACTATCGGAGGTGCCCAGGTCAATTAGAGACGTGGACACCCTGGAGATGGCGGCCGAGATTTTCACGGAAGCCATCAAATTCACTTATGAAAGTAATTGTCGACCTTCAAGAGCCCGAAAGGCTGGGGAACGGGTAGTTTGAAGAGCTTTGCAAGGAAACCAGAGAGCTGGTCAGACGTGCCAGTACTGGTGAAACGGAGGAATTATGGGCCTCATTTACAACAATGAGGGATAAAGAAAGGCGTACAATACGCAAGGCAAAGCATGAAAGCTAAACCAATTTTTGCACTGACACCAAGAAAGAAGCCGAGGTAGCTAGACTAGATAAGCTGCTGTCTCGAAATCCGGATGCTATTATGGGCACTCTGAATTTCCAAACGGGGGGTATTCACAGTTTGACGGGGATATCTTGACTCACCTGATCAAGGCACATTTTCGCTTGTGGCTCAACTGGGCCCAATGCGGCAGCTCGTCAAAGAGATTGTTACCCCAGCCAGGGTCAGGTGGACCCTGAGATCCTTCAGTCCTTAAAAATCTTCTGGTTCGGATTGCATATATCCAGTCTTCTTATATAGGGCTGATAAGATCATCATTGGACCGATTTCGAGACTTGCTAGGGCTAGTTTGAAGTTGGGTTACGTTCCCACGACATAAAGGTGTGCGAGAGTAGTTTCCATTCCGAAAGCGGGCAAGATTGTGTACACTTCACGCAAGGATTTCTGTCCTAGATGCCTCACATTTTTTCTACTAAAAACAGTGGAAAGACTCGTGGACAGCTATATACGCAATAAGGTCTTTTCAAGTAGGCCACTTCATAAGCAATTGACCTAATTGACGGACAACTGAAGCAGAAAGGCCTCGCGATTAAATCCTTAATGAACATCGATGATGCACTTCTAGAGAGGTGATTAGGGCGGCTATGGTCGCAGATGATGTGCCCGTTGCAGTCGTAGAATGTAACTGCCACGTGTTGGCCAACAGGTAACTAACTACAACTAAGGGCGATACCACTTTATGTGGAACCCTTGACTCGGTATGTCCGCAGGGAAGTGTTGGATCGCACCTGCTGTGGTGTCTATTAGTGGTCAAATTGCTTCATCTGCTCACGAGTCAGGGTCACCACGTTATAGGCTGTGCGGACGATATACTGGTTATCGTGCGCGGTCAGTATCTAAATGCGTTCTTCGGAGTAATGCAGCAAGCACTAAGAGCAGTAGATTCATGGTTCCAGAGAACTGAACTGTCCGTGCATCCGAGAAAGAAGGATGCAGTTGTATTTACCAGAAGGTATAAGTGGAGAACCACGAGAACATTAAAATTGGCTAGACAACAACTGGAAAATCAAAGGACGAGCCAAATATCTGGTAGTGATTCTGGATAAGTAGCTGCCATGGAACAAGCTCCTGGAAAACAAGTTCAAGAAGCTAGTAGCGACCCTCTGGCTCTGTAGGAGAGCCATAGGGGAAAGCTGTCGACACTAATAGGATTGGAGCCCCTACATATTACTATCAAGGCGGTGGCTGCGAAAGCGGCCTGGAGATTAAATATGATAAACGATAGCAGTATCTCGACAGTCTTGCGGATACTTATCGACATTGCGAAGAGGCCGACACTGAGCACGCTCAGGGATAAAATGTCCACTCGTCGCTACCTCTTCGACAAAAAGTACCGAGTGACCCAATCCACGAAAGAGTAATGGCTTAACGGCGAGGCACACCTACCCAGTGATGAAGACAACTGGTTTACGGATGACTCCAGGAAAAAGGAGAATGCAAGTACCGAATTATATCGTAGAATTCACAATTGCGATGGGGTCTTAGGCCACAGTTCTACAATCTGAGATTATAAACGTGCTCTAGTGCGCCTACAAGGCAAATGAGTATGGCAATATAAGAAACATTCTTATCTGCTCAGTCAGGAGGGCTGCTATTATGGCCCTGAATGGTACGACGACCACATCGCTACTAGTTTGGGCGTGCTTTGAGGCACTCAATAAGCTAGCGACAGATAACCGTGTCATAAAGCTTTGATTCCCTGGACACAGCGGAATCAAGGGTAATGACATATCGAATAGGCTAGCAAAGTTAGCAGCAAAAGAGAATTGTACTGAACCTGAGCCATCCGTAGGCATTTCCAGTAGGTTTGTCACTAAAGATATTAACAGTTAGCTAACCCAGGAACATGAAAAGGAGCGGTGTTTGGTCTTTGGATGCAGACAGGTTAAAACAGTATTGGGTTCAAAGCTAAACTATCACTGAGCGAAGGAATTACTAAAGCTCGGGAGGAACGAAATCAAAGTCCTAACAGAAATGTTTATAGGACACGAACACTCACATCCTTTGTCACTGCACTGCGATTGCGGAAAAAGGTGTAATACTCACAGGCAATTGCTGCATCAATGACTCTGAAATATCAGTCAACAGCATAGCTGCGGTCCTCTCTCTATGGAGAGGGTTGTGAGGTCAAGCCTAAGGCTTATAAGGAGACGCAATGGGATCACCCCAGTGTCAGGGGCTGTTTCATTATCAACCCAGAGCAATAATAATAACAATAATAATTGTTCCAATTTTCTGCAAAACAAGAATTATATAGATAAGTATTTTTGGTGTTGCGGTTATGAAGCTATGAGATTATGGAATTTATAAGTTGTAAGGCATTTTGGATTTGTGGTTTATTGGGATTTGAGATTTATGAGTTTTGAGGTTATAAATTTGCAGGTTACCAGTTTTAGGGTTATAGATTATCGATCTCAAAATTATTGACCTATAAAGTATAGGTTTATTGTTATAGGTTTATTGTAATATTGTTCGGTTTTATAGTTTCAAGCTGTATTCTGAGGTAAGAAAAAAATGTGAGAAAAAAAAAGAACTTCTGTTCCAGCTACTCAAAAAACATATGATTCACTTGATCTGGCTTAAGGAACCATCTACTCATTTTTTGTGGTCACGTGGATACAGTCCACCTTCTCAATCGTGCCGCGATCGCGCTTATAGGGGAATACATTCTCTCGGAAAGAGGTTCTCCCACTACTGTTACGCTCTCGACCGTGCAAGAATTTCGGAAATCCTTTCTCAATAGTGCCGCGCTGGCATTAATGTCTCGTTCAGGAGTGAAAGTGTAAATGCCTAATAGATTGTCTATAAAATATTTTATTAATTTATTTATTTATTTATATATTTATTATCACAAAACTTAAAGTAGGTAGATGGAAGGGGTTGGGGCTCCCAGTCAAAAATAAATAATTGATAGTTTTAGCTGTTAATTATGTTTTTTTACTTGGTCTCAATCAATATTATTAAAATATTGATTAATCTTAAGATGGTGAAAAAATGCTCTTTAGCTCCGCTGGGATATGAGCCCAGGTCCTCCAGATTGCTGGTCTGATGCTCTACCAACTGAGCTACGGAGAGACGAGAATATCTTTTTTTTTAAATTCAATTTTTTGGTTGACAACTTTTTAATTTGATTACAAATGTGTCTTTTTTGTTAATAAATTAATTTTTTGTTTAAAGATTCACCTTTTTTAGTAGAAATTTAAACCTTATGTTTGAGAATTCTTGAAAACTAAAAAAAAATTATTTCTTTCTTAAAAAGTTAACTTCTTAGTTGACAATTTTTGAACTTGATAAAAAATTGGTCTTTTTCGACAATAAATTAATTTTTTTCTTTGTAAATCACCTTTTTAAGTCGAAATTTCAACTTTTTCGCTTAGAAGTCTTTGGTTGAAAAATAAGCTGTTTTTTAGAAATTCCTTTTTTGTTTTGTAGAGATATTACTTTGGTAATTGTAAATTTACGTATTCCATTATTGGCCGAAAATTATTATTTTTTAAAGGAAAAATTCAACTTCTGTTAAAATTGAACTATTTTGTTAAAAGTTTTTTTTTGTGGAAAATTAACATAGTTTAGTTGAAAATTTAACTTTTGAGTTCAGAGTTCTTCTATTTTGCAGGAAACGTGTCTTTTTTTTTTATAAAATGAACTTTTTTTATGAAAATTTTGTATTTTTCGTTTCATGTCTTGGCTCTCGGTGTGTGTGTGTGTGCGGAATTATTGATAAAGTTTGATCAGAACTTTGGGCGGCTAGGGTAAAGCGTAGGAGTGGAGGTAGACCCCGAGCCGGACTAGGATTAACGGCACTATTGAGAGCGGCATAATTGAGAAGGTGGACTGTAGTTTAAATGTTTTAGGCTGAATTAAACAAAAATTAAACAAATCCGCTGAGCAAAATAGGAAATAGTAAATTATAAAGAGTTAGAATATATATTTTTTTTATCAACAGAATTCCAAAAAAATTGAAAACATTTTTTGAAGTTAATTTAAATAAATTGTCACAAATATTTCTTAATCTCTTTAACTCTTTAAAACTCTATAAAATTCCTCTACTCTTGTGAATCAATCCTTTGAAATCTATTAATAGTTATAAAAGCCCGTGTAATTCTATGAAACCTGATGACATTCCCTAAAATTCTAAACAATTTATTAAATTGCCTTGATATCTTTTTAAGCACTTGAAAATCATTGAAATCTTTAGAAATCTTATAAAACTGCTTCCAAAATTCTAAAATTTTAAATCACTTCTAATTATTGAAATCTATTTTAAATATTCTAAGATATTTTTAATTCCTTAAAAATGCTTGAGTTTCCTTGACATTTTTTAAGACTTGAAAATTTCTCAGGATTTTCAAAAATACCCTAAAATCTTTCAAATTCTTTGAAATCCCTTTAGATCATTAAACCCAATTTAAAATTCCCAGAAATATTTTCAAATAACCTAAATTATCTAAAATCCTGAAAAATCGATTGAGATCTCGAAAAAATTTCATAAGTTCTTAAAAATTAATTAAAATTTTCAGAAATAACTTGAAATTTTGAAAATCCTTTGTAGTTACTTCAAATTATTGAAATCTATTATAAATATCCTAAGATATATTAAATTCTTAAAAATTGTTTGACTTTCCTTGACTTTTATTTTAAGTCTTTCAAGAATTCACCGGAATATTCAAAAAGACCCTAAAATCTTTCAAATTCTTTGAAATCCCTTCAAATAATTGAAATGAATTGAAATTCCTTGAAATATTTTTAAATAACCTGAATTATTTCAAATCCTGTAATATTATGTAAAATCTATTACAATTTGGCAAACTCTTGAAAATTACTTGCAATTTTTAAAAATACTTTACCATTTTAAAAATCCTCTGTAATCACTTCGTATTATTTAAATATATAATAAATATCCTAAGAAATTTTAAATCCTCTAAAATCTGTTGAGATTCCTGGACATTTTTGAAGTCTCTTAAAAATTCTTTAAAACTTTTTTAAAAACACCCTAAAATCTTTAAGATTCTTTAAAGCCACTTTAAATCATTAAAGTCAATTGGAAATTCCTTGGAATCTCTGAAAATAACCTTAAATATTTAAAATCCTGTGAAACATTTAGGTATCTCTTGAAATAAACAAAAATATTTGAAAATTATCCAAGAATTCCTGATTAGTCGACTGCAACAATTCAGTGGAAAATTTCTTGAATTTTTAAACGCTTTCAAATTCTTCACGATCTTTGAAAACGTCTTAAAATATTTGAAAATCATTCAAATCTTAAGACAGACCTAAATTTTATATATATAATATTTAAAATATTTTAAAATCTTTTGAAATCCCATTAAACTTTTTAAACCACTTGAAAATTCCATGAAAGTTTTTTAAATATACTAAAATCTTTCCACTACTTTGAAACATTTTGCAGGCCCGTGAAAATTCTCAAAAGCTTTTGAAACTTTCTTGAATTTATCAAAAATACCCTATAATTTTTTTAATCCATCAGGATCACTCAATTTAATTAAATTAAATTGAGAATTACTTTTAAGTATTTACAACTACCCTTAAATCTAATTTTTTTTTAGAATCTCTTTAACCGATTAAAACCTAGTTAAAATTGGTTAAAATCTTTTAAAATACCATATAAGATTTGAAATACTTTGTAATCCTTTTTAATTGAAAATTCTTTGGAATTTTTCAAATACCCCAAATTGTTTTAAATTCTTTGAAATATTTCTTAATTGCTTTGACACTTTTTTAAATACCGTCAAATATTAAAAAATTCCTTGGAATCTTTTGAAATACTCTAATGGTTACAAATTCTTTGAGATCCCTTGAAATATTGTGAATGTTTTAACAATTTTTAAAAAGACGTACCCTAAAATCTTTAAAATTCTTTGAAATCACTTTAAGATATTAAAATATATTATAAATGCTCTAAAAATATGTCAAATCCTTTGAAACATTTTGAAAGCCATTTAAACTTTTAAAGCTCATCAAAATTTCTTCGATTTTTTTAAATATCCTCAAATTTTTTCATTTTTTAATCATTCTTTAAAGGATTAAAATTAATTGAAATCTTCTGAATCTTCTAAAATACTCTAAAATATCTAAAATACTTTGAAATACTTTTAAAATATGAAATCAGTTACAAATCCCTTAGCATGTTTTGAAATATCTTGCAATATTAAAAATTTTTTGAAACTATTAAATAACTGAAATCCGTCAAATATTCCTTCGAATTTTTTAAAAAACACTAATATGTCTCAAATTTTTAAAATTATTTTGAAATCCTTTGATACGATTTGAAGATCCTGAAAATTCTTTGGAGTTTAAAAAATACCTTAAAATGAATTCAAAATCCTTTGGAAATTTTAAAAGTTCTTAAAAATTCCTTAAAGTTTTTAAAAATATCTTTATATACTTTAATTCATTTGGAATTTTGTAAGGCTCTTGATGCCTTTTCACGTTCTTTAAAATTCCTTGGAATTTTTTTAAATACCCTCAAATCATAAGATTGTAAAAAACCCTTTAATTTCAATGGTATTTAAAATAAACCTTAATGCTTTCAAGTCCTTCAAATTATTTTTTAACCCTTTGCAATTTTATAAGGCTCTTGAATATTCCTTGGATTTTTTTAAATGCCCTCAAATCTTGAGTATTTTCTTAGTATCCCAATAAATGACAAAAATAAATCAAATATTTTTTCAAGAAGCTCAAAAAATACCCCACAATATTACAATTCTCTAAAATCCCATTAAGCAACTGAAATAGATTAAAGATTCCTTGGAACCTTGAAAAAAACTCTCAATTTTTTCAAATCATTTAAACTGTGTTGGAACTATTAAACAATTTGAATCAATGAAAGATTTCTTGGAATCCTCCAAAAAACTTTCAATTGTTTCATATCCTCTGCATTAGTTTGAAACAGGTTTTTTTAATACCATTATATGACGGAAATTAATTTAAAATATCTTGCAAGCTTCTAAAAATATCCTTAAATATTAAAAATACTTTGAAATCTCTGAATAAATAAAAAATTATTTGGAATATATTTAAATATCCTGCAATATTTCAAACTCTTTGTAACAACTGAAATTAATTGCAAATTTTTTGGAATTTTTTGAAGTTCTTAAAAATTTGTCAAGCAGACCCTGAAATCTTAAGATTAAAAAAAAATCCCTTTAATTCCTCGGATTTTAGAAGCTTAAAAAATACCCTAGAATATTATAATTCTTTGAAATCCCATTAAGCAAACTGAAATTAACGAAAGGTTCCTTGAAATCTTAAAAAAAAACCTTAATTGTTTCAAATCCTTTAAATTCGTTTAAAACCCTTCACAATTTTCGAATTCTTTTGAAAATTCCTTAGATTTTTTTGAATACCTTTGAATGAATAAAATGATTTGAAAATGATTTTGAAAATTTTTAAATACCCTAAAATATTTTAAATTCTTTGTAATCCCATTAAATAACTAAAGCGCAATGAAAATTCTTTAGAAATTAAAAAAAAAAAAAGAAACGGTTTTCAATCCTTTCAATTCTTTGCAACACTTTTCTTCAAATCCCATTACATGGCGGAAACCTATAAGAAATCCTTGGATACTTCTAAAAATGCGCTAAAATATTCAAACTACTTTGAATTTTTTTTTAATGATGAGAAAATTTATTTGAATATTTTTTAATGGCCTACAATATTTCAAATTCTTGGTACTCCCATTAAACCACTGAAATTACTTGAAAATCCTTTGAAATTTTTTAAAGTTCTTGAAAATTCCTGAAAGTTGTTAAAATTAACCTAAACTTTTAAGATTTCTTTTTTATTCCCTTTACTTCATTGGAATTTTTTTTAATACCTTCAAATTATTAAAATGTTCAAAGATTCTTTTTTAAATACCTTAAAATTATTAAAATGTTAAAAAATTATTTGGAATATTTTCAAATATCCTCCAATATTTTTAATTCTTTGCAATCTTTGAAATACAATTAAGCAACTGAAATCAGTTAAACGTTCCTTGGAATTCTTAAGACACCTAAATTGTTTTAAACCCTTTAAATTATTGTGGAAACCTTTGCAATTTTTAAATTCTTTTGAAAATTCCTTGGACTTCCTTAATACACTTAAACCGCGTTTATATCCGCCGTCCGAGAACGTACACATTCACTTACATCCTCCAGGGAGGAGATCCCACCCTTGCTGCTCAACGAAGGGGAAACGGTTGCGCTGCGCTCTGATTGGCTTGTTCGTCACGTTGTCCTCGGTGGTGGATGCCAAGCGAAAATAAATGAGAGTTATGCAGAGATATAAGCGCGAGAGAATACAAGTGAGAGCGGATGTAAACGCGGTTTCAGTGTACCTTTAAATGATTGAAATCATTTGAAATTTTTTGGAATATTTTCAAATATCCTACAATATTTTTAATTCTTTGTAATCCCATTGAATAGTTTTTAAAAATACTATAAAATATCAAAAATGCTTTGGAATCACTTCAACTCATTGAAATATATGATAATTGCCCTAAAATATTTCAAACTTGTTGTAAAATTTAAAAGCCCTTGAAACTTTTTAAAGTGTCTAGAAATTCTTCAAAATACCTTCAAATCTTAAAATTATTTCGAAAACTCTTGGAATGATGTAAGTGCCTAATTAAATTCTTTGATTTTTATCAAATATCTTAAAATATTTTCCACAAATGGCGGCTAACCCATTAGTTAATTTATTCACTGAATGTGACTTAAGTGATATTTTAATTTAAAACAGTAGTTATAATGACTTCATTTCAAAAAAGTGTTTTGGGAATAAACAAATTTGTCAAAATCTGAAACTTTTCTCTGACCTGCGACTACCCTGTGTTACATTAATTTAATTTTTCGAAATTAAAATATGCTTTACAATAGTTTCAAACAAACCTTTATGACCTCAATGTACATGCAATCTAGCATTGTTGCATCTCGATATGCACAGATATCCAAAACCACATAATCCTTATCAGAAGTTTCAAATTGGTTGATAATGTGTAAATAAAAAAATGTCTCAGCTGTAAAAGTCTTAAAAACTTTTCCAGTTTTTCTAGAGATCACGTGAATTTGAGTCTGTAAATTATAATTGAATTTTTAATCTGCATCTTGTAGGAATTGAATTAAACTCAACTCCCGATATAAGAAGCCCCGGTTTACGATATTCTCGGAACTAATGGCCTTGGCAGTATCAGGTTTCGTCATGTTTCCGAATTCAACAGTCATGACTCGCGAGGCCTTGCCTCTTTAAGTTTGGATCCCGCCTATTTAGGATCAGGCCAATGCAAGCTTTGTCTGAAACCGTTCTTATATCGGGAATTGAGTGTATTTAGAATTAATTGATATTTCTCTATTCTATTATAAATTATTACTTAAAAATTTACTCACACTTTCGTCATCGTGCCATTTTAGAGAAGTACACATGGGTTCATTTCTTATTCGACATTTTGCCATTGTTACTAATGCGACAGATAATGGTTGTTCCACAATAATAAAATAGTTTTCCGTAATACCAAAAGTATGCATGTATGAAGGGTTTAAGACCCATCTCGATGGTAGAGTTGCCTCAATAGTAGCGTTATCAAACATAGAGGATTTTTTATTTTCTCCTGAATCACCTGCCATCAAAATGTTGTAAATAGTTCTCTTTTATTGTGTATTTTATGAGAATCTAGGGCCGTCCAAAAAGTGAGTGGTGATGTTTATAATTTTTATTCATAATTTTGAGTTTATAACTTTAAAATATAATAATTGTTTAATATTCGGAACTAATAATATTTTAGAAGGCTTTGTAACGCTCACATTACCGAAGGCGTTACAGGCTTATAACACGCTGATTGCAAATAAATAATTTTATATTTAAAGAAAATTCTAATACATATTTATTAAAAGTTTCCGATAACTTAAATTTGAGACACTGTGGAGCTCCCAAAAAAGTGAATATACGAAAAAGAATATTTCCCAAATTATAAAATTGCCCAAATAGAAATGCTCAATGTGAAAATTCCAGGATAATAAAATTTCCGAATAGTTTATAATATATCCGAATTGAAAAATTTTAAATCATAAAATTTCAGACAGTTTTCAGCATTACCAATTTTGAAAATTCCCTGAAAAATAAAATTTAAAAACTAAAATATCCCAAAAAATAAAATGTTTAAAATAGAAAAATCCCGAAAAGATAAATTTTCCAGAGTATAAAAATCCCGAATTGGGAAATTCTCCAATAATATAATTTCCAAAAACAGCTTATAATATTACCGAAGCTGAGAAATCACAAAAAATAACATTTCTGACACTGAAATTCACGAAAAAAATGCCAGAGAAAGAAAATTGTTTGAAAGAGAAAATTTCAGAATTTACAAAGTTTAAAAATATTTAATTGAAATGTAAAATAATTAAATATAAAAAAAAAATTTTTAACATTTTATAGTCTTATAAAATCTTTATGAGTATTAAAACATTTGAAAAATCTTGAAAAGTAAAATCCGAGATGCTGGAAAATATCCCGAAATAATATTCGAAATAGAAAATTTCAGAAATTAGAAAATTTTCTACAATGTTTTTATGTGTTCAAATTCGGCAATTTTTTAATTCAGGCGTATTATAAATTGTCAGAACTTTTCAATTTTTAATTTTAAACTGTCGGTAATTTTCTGTTTCGAATATTTTCTTTTTCGGGAATTTTACTGTGTCCAAAATATTATTTTTCGGAAACTTTTTCTCAAACAATTTCTAGAAATCTTTTGATATGTTAAAAATTTTTTCTTAATTTTCTTCAAAAACGAATTTTTTTAAATCAAGAATTCACATTATGTATTTAACTTTGTTTCATCTTTTCATATTTTTAATTCTTTTTGAAACTATTGCAATACTTCTAAAAATGATTCTTGAACAATTTCTAAACTTTCTGTTCGAAATCTTAAAAAATTCTGCATTTCATTTAAATATTTTTAATTCTAAAATTAGTTTTAAATCTTTCCAAAACTTCCAAATATTTTCTAAACTTTTTAATTTTTTTTGATAATTTTAGCAAATTAAAAAATTTATATTTATTTCAATTTTCAATTTCTTGAAATCTTTTCAAATTGTAGATTATTGCATAATCTTTTTAAAACCTCTAAACCTTCTAAACATCTTAAAAAATGGTTAGAATTTGCCCTGAAATTGAAAAAGTTGATTAATTACAAAAATTTCCGTAAAATCTTAAAAACTTTTTTTTTTAAATTTTGAGATTTTTTAAAAATATTTCCCCGAAATTAATTTTTCGCAATAAAAAATATTAAAAATGTTCCCAGAAATCTTTAAAATCTTTAAAAATGTACGTTTGCGTTTATTAATTTTTAAAAATGATTAAAAATTTTTCTAAAACTTTTAGAGAATCCTGAAAAATTAAACAAATTGCCCTAAAATATTTCAGATTGTTTTCAGATAATTTTGAAAAGCTTCTGAATTTTTTGTAGGTAATTCTAAAAATTTCCTCAAAATTTATTTGTTGAACTTAACAGATTTTAAAACTTTCCTGTGAAATCTTGAGAACATTTTTCTATTCTTTTAAAACCTTTCCAAATTTAAAAAAAGCTTCTGTTTTCAAAATATTGAAAGATCTATATTTTCTTCAAAACTTTTTTAAATTTTGGAAAACAAAGCATTAAAAACAGCATTAACACTAAAAGTAAAAATAAAATAGTCATTAAAAATAATAATATTAATAAAAATACCCTTGATATTTTTACTTGGTGAAAACGAGACAATAGTGAAGACTGGACCTCGTGATGAAATACTCATTCCCAAATTGTAAATTGTTCCATCTTCCATTATATGGGGATGAGACGTATGACTAACTATTGCAACATGTTTTGATACATTTACCTGAAATTGAGAAAAAAATATTTAGAAGTAAAAATTAGTTTTAAAAACTAAAGAAGAATTATTTATATTCTTTAGATTCTGCTGAAAAAAAATAATGGCTTACAATAAAATAATTCCCTTACCTTTCCCAATGTTTCAAGTGTTTTGGGATCAATGCGATGAATAATGGGGGATTCTGTGAATGTATAAAATTCATCACCAAATGGATAAACCGAAATCATAGAATTGTCAGAAGTATTTGCAGGAGTGAATGCTGCTGAAATCCTGAGAAGAACATATATAAAGTTAAAAAAATATTATTCTATGATATTTTAATAATCATTTGATATACATTTTCGATTAAAATTCTAGAAAAAAAATCGGCAATTCCCTAAATAATTTTTTTAAATGCTAAGAGAAAACAGCTGTTAAAAATGGAATCTAGCCGAGCTGGATTGCCCCGAATTGCATAGGATTACTCTGGACTGAATAAAATCAGGGTGGATTATTTAGCCTTTGCTTTAGACTCGGGCGCATTTTTGAACAAAAAGGATAACTTTAAAAAAAAATTTCAACAAAATGTATGAACATTTAACCAAATAGTTAAATTCATAACTAAAAATAGGAATTATCAACAAAGAAAGCTAGTTTTCTATCAAAATGACTAATTTTCAATGGAGCAGTCGAATTTGTAACTAAAAAGATAAATTTTCATTTAAAAAGGATCAATATTTAATTTAAAAATGTATTTTTTTCATAAAAAAATAGAATAGTTAAATTTTCAGTTAAAAATAAAGTTAAAAATAAAAATAAACTTTTCACTAAAAATCCATACTTCTTCAACAATATAATTTAATTTTTAACGTAAGAAATGAGTTTTTAACAAAATTATAAAGCTATAAATAATAAAATATTATTAAATAATAAATAAAATATATTTTATATCAATTTTTTTTATTGGAAATAAAAAAATTACCTTCCAACCAAATTGTTGAATTGCTTCAAAGAAATTAATTTTGAACAAAAATACATTTCTTTTGATTGTATAGACTACAACTGTTTTACCCTGGATTACATTAAATTACAAGGGTATTGTCGGGAATTATATTTACTATCATGGATAAATTAAACATATTGATTGAGCCTGATTATGGCGTATAACAAATATATAACTGATAATAATATGGAATACAAATGGATTGCTTGGATTACTCTGGATTACGCGGATTACAAGCTTATTACCCCTAACTCTAATTATTACAATGTATTACTCCGTATTACAGAAAGATAAATAAATTACTCCATCTGAGGTGGGTTTCAAGTGGATTCATCCGCTTTAATCTGGATCTAAAGTAGATTATTTGGAATTACAAGTAGATTATTCGTGCTATTTTGGTTTACAACTAGATAACTTTAGCTTGATTCGGGTTGCAACTAAATTATTCCTAATTACATCGATTACAAGTGGAATATTCCAATATTTTACCAGATTACAAGCAGATATCTCCGGATTTCGTGTATATTACTCGAGATTACAAGTATATTAGTTCTAATAATATGGATTACATGTAGATTACTTTGAGTTTAAACTTAAACTTTGAGTTTAAACTGGATTACTCCTAATTGTATGGATTGAATGTGAATAACCCTGTATTACTCCTCATTATACTCAGATTACTCCTAATTACATAGATTACAAGTCAAATACCCTAGATATCGCCGGATTACAAGTGGCTTTGTCCTAATTGTATTGACCACTATATTAATCCTAATAATATGAATTAAAACTGGATTACTTTGTGTTACTTCATTTTTCAACTGGATTACTCGTAATTTTATGGATTAGACGTGAATTACACTGTATTACTCATAATTACACTTAGGTTTCTTTCAATTAAATGGATTACATTTGAAATACTCTAGATTTCGCCGCATTACAAACAGATTACTCCTAAGTGTATTGATGACTTTGGATTATGCTGTATAATAAGTAGATTTCTTCGAATCGCAAGTAGATGACCCTGGATTACAAATGGATCACTCCTAATAGGGTGTCTTACAAGTGGATTAGTTTTGGTGACTTTGATTTACAACTTGATTACTCCAAATTATATTGACTAGATCTGACTCACGATGAAAAAATCATGATCATACGTAGATTACTCCTAATCATATGGATTACAAGTGGAATTCTGCAGATTTCATCGGATTACAAGTAGATTACTCCTAATTGTATTGTTCACTCTGGATCACTGTGGATAACAAGCAGATTACCTGCAGACTTATCCTAATTATATGAATTACATGTGGATTACTTTTAGTTATTTGAGTTTGAAACTGCATTATCAATAATTATAAGGCTTACTCTTGATTATGCTCCGATTAGCCCTAAATCCACGGAATTTTTTTATATTTCTCCGGATTACAAGCAGATTCATCCTGACTGTATTGAACCCTATATTAATCCTGATAATATGGATCCCAAGTGGATTACTTTGGGTTACTTCAGTTTACAACTAGATTAATCCTGATTATATGGATTCCATTGAATTACACTGAATCAATACTCATCATACTTAGATCACTCCTAATAGGAGGGATTACATGGAAAATACTCTAGATTCCGCCCGAATTGCAAGTAGATTATTCCGAAGTGTATTTATGACTTTAGATTGCCCTAAATAAGAAGTAGATTACTGTGGATTGCAAGTAGGTTACTCCGTTTGCAAGTAAATCGCTTTTAATAGGTTAGATTACAACTGTATTCCTTTGTGTTACTTTGATCTACTATAATTAGATTTCTCCTAATTTTTGATTGATCACTATATTGATCTGAATAATATGGATCATAAGTGGATCACTTTTGGGTTGCTTCAGTTTACAACTGGATCAATCCTAATTATATGGATTACATGTGAATTCCACTGGATCACTCCTGATTATACTTAGGTTTCTTCTAATTACATGGATTACAAGTGGAATACTCTAGATTTCGCTGGATTACAAGTAGATTACTTATAAGTGTATTGATGGCTATGGATTGCGCTGGATAGTAAGTAGACTTCTCTGGATTTCAATTAGATTACTCCAGATTTCTAGTAGGTTACTCTGGATTACAATTAAATCACTCCTTCTATGATGTATTTCAAGTAAATGACTTTCGGTTACTTTGATTTACAAGTTGATTACTCCGAATTGTATATATTACATATGAATTCCAATTAAAAACTCCTGATTATACGTAGATTACTCCTAATTATATGGATTATGAGTAGAATACTGTATATTCCATCGGGCTACAAGAAGGCTCCTAATTGTATTGGTCACTCCGGATGACTTTGGATAACAAGCAGATTACAAGTAGATTACTACTAATTATATGGATTAAATTGAAATACACCTTGATACTCCTAAATATACTTAGGTTTATTCTAATTACATGGGTTACAATTGGAATACTCTAGATTCCGCCGGATTACAAGTAGATTTCTCCTAAGTGTATTGATGCTTTTACATCACGTTGGCTAACAAGTAGATTACTTCTAAAAGAAGGGATTACAAGTGGAATACTTTAGGTTACCTTTCTTTTATAACTTGATTACTCCTAATTATATGGATTACACCTCAATTAAGCTGAATTACTCCTGAATATATGGATTAAATGTGAATTACGTTGGATGGATTATAAGTAAAATACCCTAAATTCCGCCGGATTACAAGTATATTACTCCTGAATGTATTGCTGACTCCACATTATTCTGGAAAGTAAGTAGATTACTCAGGATTTCAAGTAGATAGCTGCGGATTACAAGTAGACCACTTCTGAAAGGAGGGATTACAAGTGGAATACTTTGATTTACAGCATGATCACTCCTAATTATATGGATCACACCTAAATTATGCTTAATTACTCCTGATTATACGTAGATTTCTCCTAATTATATGGATTAGGAGTGGAATACTCTAGATTTTTTCGGATTGCAAGCAGATTACTCTTTATTATATTGATTACTCTGGATTACCCTGGATATAAAGCAATTTGCAGCGGATTGCAAGTACATTGTATATAGTTATATGGATTAAAGTTTGATTACTTCGGGTCACGTCATTTTAAAACTGGATTCCCGCGTGAAAAAGTTTCAATGGGTGAACCATGGGTCAACAATGGGATAAGCGTATGGTGAGCATGGGTTGAGCGTTGGATAAGCATGGGGTATGCGTGGGTTAAGCGTGGGGCAAGCGTGGGGCAAGCGTGGCTCAAGATTGTGTCAATGTTCACCCACGGTCGTCCCATGGTTATGAACATTGGTTCAATAATGGCAAACGACCCCTTCCCATGTTTCGCCCACGGCCCAACGTGAATTGGTTTGAATTGAACTTTGGAAAAATTTTAGAAGATGGACACAATCTATTACATTTTCCCTGCTTTTTAAAAAGAATTTGTGGATAAATAGTTTATTTTATTGGAATTTACAAAATTTTCAAAAAGTACATCATCCAATCAATTTTTCAGCAGAATTTTCGGAAAAAATTACTTTTATAGGACTTTGCAAAATTGTTGACAAGGAACATCATCAACGTAACTTTGTTCGATTTTTTAAGATGCTATACCTGCGTAAAAAAAGTTTGCATAGCTCAAACATGGAATCAGATCGTTCATCACATCGTTCAATCCGTCATCTACGAGAACTTTTTTAAAATTTTAATTTTTTCAATAACCAAAAGAATTTGAAATCGTGAGTCAAAGACCCGGGTGCACCGGATCGCGCACCAGGTCATTTAAGCGGTGATCTACGAGAACTTTTTTGAAATTTAAATTTTATCCATAACCAAAACAATTACAAATGGTGAGGCGACGACCCGGGGAGCCTGATCGTGCACCAGGTCCTTTCAAACGTTATCTACGAGAACTTTCTTGAAATTTAAATTTGGTCGATAACCAAAAAAATTGCAAATGGTGAGTCGACGACCCGTGTGCGCCGGATCGCGCACCAGGTCCTTTAAAACGTCATCTTCGAGAAATTTTTTGAAATTTCAATTTTATCCATAACCAAACAATTACAAATGGGGATTCGACGACCCGGGGGAGCCTGGTCGTGCACCAGGTCCTTTCAAACGTCATCTGCGAGAACTTTTTTGAAATTTAGATTTTAAAATGTACTTTAATTGGACCCTCGAAAATGTTTGAAAAAGCACAAAATTTTCTTATATGTTTTCGCTTTTTCAAGAGAATTTTCGGACCGAAAGAAAAATATCGAAAGAAAATTTGAATTTACAAAAATTGTGTATGTGTGTATACCTTTATTGGGTTCTGAAAAATTTTTGAAGCCGGAAATAATGAAGTCATTTATTCACAAGAATTTTGGAAGAAAAATGTACTTTTATTATTATTTGCGAAATTTTTGAAAGGGCTTAATTTATTTAATTTTCTTCATTGTTTTCGAAAGAATTGGTACAGAAATATTTTTTACACACTTCTAAATATTTGCGTAAATCACTCAATTTTTTTGCCTTTTTGAAGCTTTTATGGAGAAAAATTTACTATTTATTGAGGTTGGTAAGTATTTAAGAGTTTAAAATTTTACGGAATTTCTAATTCTTTCCGTATACAAAGATTGTATTACCGTAGTTCAGAATTTGATTATTCCTTAACGGGGTCTTGGAACCTTTAATAAACTTTTTCTAATTTTACTGTTATCTTAAAGTATAAGTTATTGGGATGGCTATAGGACAATGAGACAAACGTGGGTTATTATTGCAAGAATATAACTCTTCAGTGGGCATAACTGTGGAATAAAATTGCAGGATTCTAGTTCTGAAATTGATCATGTTTTATATGTGATAAAAGATCCTTGTGCACTATAACAATGAAATAAGACAATTGGTAGAGAAGGTTTTCCTAATTTTCCTAAATTTCCTAATGAGGAAATTGGTCATTATTTTAGTTGTCGAGAAGGTTGCAAGATCCTAATGAGGAAATTGGTCATTATTTTGATTGAGGACAAAAGTTTAACTTGAAAGAAATTCTTGTAGAATACGTGTTACATTATCTGGTGTACGAACCTGCGCACTCGGGTTGTCGATTTACCATTTGTAATTGTTTTGGTGATGGGCCAAATTGAAATTTTAAAGAGTTTTCGTAGATGACGTTTCAAATGGCCCGGTGCAGGATCCGGCGTACTCGGGTCATCGCCTCACCATTGCCAGTTATTTTGGATGTTGCTAAAATTTGATTTTGAAAAAGTTCTTGTAGAATACGTGTTAAACTACCGCATGCACGATCCTGGGACCCGATTCATCGACACACTATTTGTAATTGTTCTGGTTATTGACCAAATTTAAATGTTAAAAAAGATCTCGTAGATGACCTTTGAAAGGACCTGGTGCACGACCAGGCGCGCTGGGGTCGTCGACTTAACATTGAGAGTTATTTTGAGAATTGGAAAAATTTGAATTTTAAAAAAGTTTTTCTAGAATACGTATTAAATTACCTGGTGCGCGATCTAGCGCACCCGGGTCGTCAAATCACCATTTGTAATTCTTTTTGTGATTGACAAAAATTCAATTTTAAAAAAGTTTTTGCAGACTACTTTTTAAAGGACCTGGTGTACGACTAGGCGCACCCGTGATGTCGACTCACCATTTGTGATTGTTTTTGTTATTGACCATATTAAAAATTCAAAGATTTCTCGTAGATGACATTAAAAATGACGCGGTGCAATATCCGACTCACCTGGGGTATGGTCTCACCATTGGTAGTTATTTTGGGTGTTGGCAAAATCTTAATTTTAAAAAAGTTCTTGTAAAATACGTATTGAATTTCCTGGTGCGCGATCCGGCACACACGGGTCGTCGAAGCACTATTTGTAATTTTTTTGGTTATTGACCAAATTTAAATTTCAAAAAAGTTCTCGCAGATGACGTTTGAAAGGACCTGGTGCACGATCAGGCTCCCCGGGTCGTCGACTCACCATTTGTAATTGTTTTGGTTATGGATAAAATTTAAATTTCATAAAATTCTTGTAGATGACCGTTTAAATGACCTGGTACGCGAACCGGTGCACTCGGGTCGTCGACTCACAATTTGAAATTATTTTGGTTATTTAAAAAATTAAAATTTCAAAAAAGTTCTCGTAGATGACGTTTAAAATGACCTGGTGCACGATCCGGCCCACCCGTTTCGTCGTGTTACTATTGGTAGTTATTCTGGCTGTTAGCACAATTTAAATGTTCTGAAAGTTCTCGTAGATGAAGGTTTCAACGAAGTGGTGAACGATCTGATTCCATGTTTGAGCTATGAAAACTACATGAATTAAAATTAATATACTCTAGCTTCCTCCAGATTACAAGTAAATTACTCCTAAGTGTATTGATGACTCTAGATTATGCTGAATAACAAGTAGATTATTGCTGATTTCTAGTAGATTACTCCGGATTACAAGTAGTCCACTCCTTACAGAATAGATTACAAGTGGATTACTTTGGGTTACTTTGATTTATAACTTGATTACTCATTATTATATGTACTACATATTAGTTACGCTGGATTAATCCTGACTCTACGTAGGCTGCTTCTTATTACATAGATTACAAGTGAAACACTCTAAGTTTCATCGTATTGCAAGCAGATTACTACTAATTGTATTAATTACTTTGGATTATCCAAGATTTATTTTGGGTTACTTCAGCTTATAACTGGATTACTCCTAGTCATGTGGATTACATGTCAATTACACTGGATTTTTTCTGATTATACTTAGGTTTTTTCTAATTGCATAGATTACTCCAGATTACAAGTATGTTACTTCTAAAAGTATGGATTACAAGAGGATTACTTTTAGTTACTTCAGCTTACAACTGGATTACCAATTATTATATGGATTTAATGTGAAATACACTGGATTACTCCTGATCACATAGATTACAAGTATAATACTCTAGACTATAACGGATCATAAATAGAATACTCGTAAGTATATTTGTTACAAGTAGATTACAGTATTACATTGAATTACGTGGATTACAGCGAATTATCACTGGGAAAACCGAGACGTTCAGCAGATTACCAGAGTTGTTTCCCCTTCAAAAAATTAACTTTTTCATTCCTTGTATTTTTTTAATACTCACCTTTGAAAAATTGTTTGACAAGGGTCTGGCACTGATTTTGTTCCAAATTCTGTTATAACTATTCTCTGTGCAGCTTGATTTTTTTTAAATACTTCAGTTTGTATAAACCTTCGTTGATATGTTACTTTTCCATCATCAATTCCAAATCTATTTTTTGAAATAAAAATATTTTGCCGTCATAAAGTAATGCATGCACGAAATTTTAAGTGTTGCTATAGGAATTTAAAATGAACTAATTTTATTAAACACGAGAGGCCTTTCACGCTGAAATCAAACTAACCTTTGAAGATTATTGCATTTGATTTCATATCAGTTAATTTCGGAATTCCCGGAATTCAAGGGATTCACTAAATTTATGGAATTCACGTAATCATGGAGTTCGCGAAATTCGAGGAAATCATGGAATTTCAGGAATTAGCAGAATTCATAAAATTAAAGGACTTGATCAAATTTATGGATTTCATGAAATTCGCGGAATTTCCTGCATTAATGAAATTCACGGAATTTACGACTTTCACCTAATTCACCTAATTCATGGAATTTACGGAATTCATAGAATTCGTAGAATTTTTAGAATTTGTGGAATTCATAGTATTCGTAGAATTTTTAGAATTTGTGGAATTCTCATCATTCATGGAATTCTTTGAATTCTCGGAATGTAAGGAATTTAAGGAAGTTATGTAATTCATAGAATTCACGAAATTATGGAATCCACGGGAATGACGGAATTCATTAAATTCACGGAATTTATTAAATACAAGAAATTTGTGACATTCATGGAATAAACGAAATTTAAGGAATTTGCGAAATTCAATGAATTCGTGGAATTCATTTAAAGATAAGAAATCAAGTAATTCACAAAATTAAAAGAATTCACCCAATATAAGGAATTCACAAAATTTATGGAATTCAAGGAATTTTTTAAAGTCTTTGAATTAAATGCATTCCGTGAATTCCGTGATTTCATGAAATTCCATGAATTCATTGAATTCCAAGATTTCCTTGAAATTCGTGAATTCCAAGATTTCCTACAATTTCTTTAATTCCAAGAATTCCTTGAATTTCCTTAATTCCATTAATTCCACGAATTCCTTGAATTTGATGAATTCGTTTAATTTTGTGAATCCTGTGCATTCCATAAAATTGGTAGATTCCATGAATATTTAAAATATTGTGACTATGACATGAATGATAAGATTATAATAAATAACATTAGTTGTTTTTAAATCTTTTTATCTTTCTATTCTTTCTTTTTATTAAAATTTTTTTTTAAATCCTGTTCAGTGTGTACGTCGGAGTTTAAAATCAATTTAATTGAAAAAATTCGCATTAAAAAAGATGAAAAAATTGCTGGAAATTCCTTTGAAAACTGCATATTATGTCATATTTTGACAAATTTAATTTTAAGAGAATATTTAGAACGATTATAAAAAAGTACAAAAATTCAGATTTCGAAGAAAATTAAAAATGATTTTTTATTCTGAATAATCAATTTAAAGAGAATATTTTTAAATATTTAAAAGGGTTTTTCCAAATTGCCAACACATAATTTGTAAGGTTCAAAGACAATTTTTTAACCTCGAAGAATTTTTAAGAATAATTTTCATACATTTTTAGAAGGTTTGTAAAAATTTCAGAAATAATTAAACATTTGAACTTATTTCAAGAAGCTTAAAACAAAATGTAGAAGGAGTTAAAATTTTATCGCGTCTAATTTATAGCCTTGAAAATTAAACTATTTTATTTTAAGCTAAACAATCTTAAAACTTGATGGTGCCGGATTAAAATTTGGAAAATAGAAGAATTTAAAAATATGCACAATTTAATCATTTTAAATCATAATTTCCAAAATTGGAACATTCATAATTTTAAGAAATTGAAATTTTATAACATTTAACTAAAAGCGTTTACAATTGAATAAACTAAATTTGAAAAGATTTAAATTTAAATAAAATTTAATAAGAAGCAATGAAAAAGATAGGATAGTAATGAAATTTCCGAATTATAAAATTTCCGAAATTGAAAATTCCCGAATAACAAAATTCACGACAGTTTATAACATTACCGAATTGGAAAATTCCTGTATAATAAAACAGACGACAGAAAATTGCCGAATTATAAAATATCCGAATTCAAAAATTCCCGGATTGTAAAATTCAAGAAATTAAAGAAATAAAATTTAAACCAAATTTTTATTGATTACAAAAAGAATAATACAAATCTTTTCAATTGTTTTAAATTTAAAAATTTTTGAAAACTGTTTGAATTAAATATAACAATAGTTTAATATAAAATATTTCTATGTGACGCATTTTTTTAATGCATATAGAATTTTAAAAAAATAATAAAAAAAGTGTTCACAAAAATCGAATTTTAAATTTATATATATTTTCTTTACAAAACATTAAAAGGTATGATGAAAACAGATAGTGATTTTTTTTAGTTTGAGGGGGTTTAATTTCTTGAATTTTATAATTCTGGAATTTTTCCAATTCGGCAATTTTCTGACGGGTATTTTATTCTTCGGGAATTTTCAAATTCAGTAACATTATAAACTGTCGTGAACTGTTTTATTCCAAAATTTTCGATTTTGGGGATTTTATAATTTGGCAATTTTATTATACGGGAATATTTCAATTCGGTTTTTTTATTTTTTGAAAATTTTATTATGCGAGAATTTTAATATTTGGGAATTTTCCAACTCTGTATTTTATCTTTTCGGGAATTTTATTATTCGAGAATTTTACAGTGTCAGGAATTTAATTTTTCGGGACTTTTCAGTCGTCCCAAAATATTATTGTCCAAGAATTGGGATGTTTAAAGTTTTACATAATCAAAACATTTAAAATTGAAATAATTATAATTATTTTTAATTGTTTGAAACTTAAAACTTTAAATATTTGATTTTCCTTGTCAAAATACAACTTTTAATTATAGTTAAAAAATTAAATACTGGAAAAGGAAAATATTTGAAATAGAAAATTCCGGAAATTATAAAATGAGCGAAATGATAAATAGTCGAATTATTAAATTCTGGACTCTAGAAAATTTAAGTTAAGTTAATTTGTTTTAAAAATAAATAATATTTAATAATTGAATTTTGGGAATTTTTAATTTCGGAATTTTTATATTTCTTTGTTTTGAATTTATTCTGGATGCATTTATATCAAAATTGGTTGAGTATCAAGTATTAAAATTTATATTTTACGACTACGAATAATTAAACAAAAAAATTCACTTTTAAAATTTAGAATATTTAAATATCAAATTATTGAATATTAAACTGACTACTAAGACCTTCAATAGAAAATTTTTTAATTTTTAAAGATTCCCGTAAGACTTCTATTTAAAAGAGTTAAAAATGTTGATATTTAATGTGATACTGTTAAAAAAACCTAAGATTTTCTTTCAGTAAAAAAGGAAATAAAAGCCCTAATTCAAAAAACAATCCAAATCATTTTTGACTCTACTTTTTTGATGTCATTGTCTCTAAAGCAAAAATAAATTCATAAAAAATTTATAAATAAAATTGTAGGCATTTGCATTAAAAATTAAATGAAAAGTTACCTGTGCAGGAGTGCAGAACTATCAAATAGATGATCGAACGTGTATTCCCCAACTTTGAGACTTCCGGGACCATTTCTTAGCAAAGTTCCCTTCAGCCATTTTGGAATTTTTCCAGTAATTTTTCCATCAATGGCTTCGATTACTTCATGTTCACAAGATCTTGTCCACACAGATGCATCACAATTTGGATAATAGGTTTCTGATTCATGATTAGTTTTTAATCTTTTAGTGTCCTTATCAGGCCGACCCTGAATATAAAATCTAGTTAGGTCCTAACGAATTTTATAAAATTTTCAAAACAAGTAATTATTAATTTTTTTAATTGAATTTATTAAAATTATTTTCATAGAAGGAAAATTGTTTTCTGAAATACAAACACCAAAAGCTAAAACTTAATCATGGGTTACGAAATTCTTGGCTGATGAAAACTCCTACAACTCACTTGAAATATTTGGCTTTTCGAAGTTTTTAGGTGTGAAGCTTTTTTACCCAGCAAATTGCTGATCACGTTCCATTTTGAATGTTCCGACCTGGATCGCTTCATTTTTTTAAATTAGGAAATAAAAAAATGTCTTTTTATAAGAGAGAATGTTTCCGACTGTTAATGATCTCTATCAGTATTTCATTTGAATGTAATCATCTTTTAATTAATTCGTGATTATTTCTCTAAACTGATCTAGAAAAAAACAAGGTCAACTACGATTTTTTAAAAGAAAAATTGATAGGATAAAGTAGCTCGTCGATCAGTTTTTATAATAAAATCCATTATTCATCCTCTACCTTCAGATACTGAATGAGGGTCGTCCAGGCGCCTCTTGACCTTAAAAGGCATCGGTTTTTAATCACTTTAGTTAAAAGTGGTTGCGACTGAAACCTTACGGACAATCACGTGGAATTATTTAGGTTTCAAACCACGTGTGCCCGTGACACGTGGAATAAAACTGATATTGTAGACAATTTGCCAAATTTCTTTAATGATGGTTTATTCATTTGGGTTTTCTTTATTCCGGGTAACGATGTCATTTCACAGCTTAGGAAATGAGGGACCTTCTAGATATTACGTGACACTATTTTTATGAGTTGTTCTCTTCTATTTTTAAATTATTATTGATGATTAATTTCTCTAGCAAGCACCCCAGGTGAAGAGCTTCACATAGTCATTATGTAAAGCTCTCCACTCCGGCCCATTTCTTTGTTCTGCCGTTGGGTACGCTACCACTTACTTTACCTAATTACAACAATTAAGGAGAAATAATAGGAGGCGAAGTAGGGGAAGTAAGGATAAATTAGGAATGGAAAATCAGGGAAAGTACGAAGAAGGGCAATGAGAAGAAGTTAAGTAGTGGAAATTAGAAAAGAAAAGGGGAGGCAAGTAGGGAAAATAATAGGAAGGAAAGGAAGAGTAAAGGAAGAGGATGTAGAGGACGTGAGTAGAGGGGAAAGTGAAAGCGAGGGGAACAGTGTAAATAAGGGAAAAAAGAGGATGGGAAGTAGGTAAAGTAGAAAAAAGAGGTAGAATATGGGAAGAGAGATTAAGGAAATTAGAAGAACTGATGAGAATTGGGCAATTTTAGGGGAAATCACGAGAGATTGATTATGGGAAGTGAAGAGAAATGAGAAATGAGAGTAATAGAAGAGAAAATGATGGGACAGGAAGAGGAGGTTAAAGAGAAAGAAGAGGAAGTGGGTGGAGGTAGAAGAGGAAGTAATGGAAAATTATATAAAGGAAGTAAGAGGTCGAAGATAAAATTAAGTGAGAGGAAAAGAGACGGAAAGTATTCTGATTAGAAGTAGAAAAAGTTACAATAAGAAGAAAGTGTAAGTAAGAGAAAATGTGTGGAGGGGAAGTAGACAAATTAGCGGAAGTAGATCAAGTAGGGAAAATGATGTGAAATTTGGGAAGAGGGAGCTTGAAAAATTCAAATAAGTAATGGGTAAATGACGCAGGTAGGGGAAATATAGGGAAATGAGAAGAGGATGAATCGTGGATGTAAGAGGCTAGTAAGTTAGTGTAAGTAGGAGAAATAATAGGAAGGGAAGTTAGGGCAGAGGAAGAAAAAGAGGAATTATAGGAACTAGAGAAGGGAGAATATGAAGAGAGGGAAATTATGGGAGGGTAAGTAAAAGGAGGAAGAGTAGAGGAAGTAAAAGGAAAATAGAGTTAAAGCGAGTTGAGGGTAAGTAGGAAAAATGATAAGAGACGAGAAGTGTAAGTAAGAGAAAATGAGGAAAGGGGAAGCAGGTAAAGTAGTAAAAACAAGGTGAAATGTGTATGGAGAAGTAAGAGAAATTATTATAAATAAGGATGAGTAGAGGAACGGAAGTGAGAACTAGGGAAGAGAAGAGTTAGCTAAGGATTCGAGGAGAAGGGGAATTAGGGGAAAAGGGGGACTGGGGAGAGCAGAGACGGTCAAGCATGGGAGGGGGTGTCTTGAGAATACTTTTACTTGAATTCCTTAGATTTTTTGTTTCAATCGAAAAAATTTATATAGTTTTGATATTAACTTAGACGAGAAATTGACTCAATACATTAAGGGCCCATTTGTAATGTTTTAAGTATTATTTATTAATTTAATTAAATGAAATATTACATCACCAAATTTGTTAAGGGGATAGTACGTTTTCTGATCATTAATTATAAAAAAGATATTTTCAAACAATTTTGAGAAATATCAAGCCATTCTTCTTTCAAAGCTTTTTTTATTTTTGAAAGGCCTGCCATCTTATTTTTTGGTTCAGAATGAATCTCTTTTGTTTACAATTTAGTTAAAAATTTAATTACCTGCTTGAAAATACACGTAAGTTGTTAAAATGTGATCTTTTGGGGTAAACAATTTAACTACATGGTTGAACTACTTGGTTCATAACTTATTTTTTTATTAAAAATTTATCTCTTTCGTTGATTTGACCAAGAATTTGAATGTTATTTTTTTTAAATTCGTTTCTTTTTCAGCTAAAAATTAATTTTTTAACTAAAAATTTAACTATTACACTTTTAATTATAAATTCATTTCTTTTTAGTTAAAAATGAACATTTTTTATTTAAAAATAAAAACACTTGGTTCAATCTTCGCCTTTGTAACAAAAAAATTAATCTTCGTGGTTAAAAAATAAACTGTTAGATTGAAAAGTTAAATATTTGGTTCAAATTTGAGCTTTTTTCTAGGAAATTCAGTTTTTTCAAAGATTCATATTTCTGAAAATTTTATCTGTTTGGTTCAAAACTGAGCTGTTTTGCTAATAATTCGTTTTTTTTTTAGAATAAATTTTCTCACCTAAGATGTAACTTTTCAATTTTTTTTTTTAAATTAATGTTTTCTTGTTAAAATTGTTTGTTTGTTGAAAAATGGTCTTTTCTGCTAAGAAATTGATCCTTTTTTCTAAAAAATTATTCTTTTATGTATAAAATGCAATAACTTGGTTAAATATAATTCTGCTTTGTTTCAAGATTTAATTATTTTGTTGAACATTCGTCTTTTCTGGTGAAAAGTTAGTCTTTATTAATGTAATCGGTTTAGTCGAGGATTCAACTATTTTTATGAAAATTCGTATTTTTTGTTAAAAAATCAACATTTTGGTTGACAATTGAACTGTTTCTTTGAAAATTAAATTTGTTATAAAATTTCATATTTTTGGTTAAAAATTTAACTAATTTGTTAGAAAAGTAAACTGTCAGGTTAAAAATTAAACCATTTATTTGAAAATTGATCTTTTCTGTATGAATTATTTCATTTTTTAAATTAAAATTTACTTTTGTTATCTGAAATTCAACTATTCCATTTCGGGCTAAAAATTTTTCTTTTATAAATTGCAGATTCAACTACATGATAGAAAATTAATTAATTTAGATAAAAATTCTTGTAACAAATTCATGTTTTAGAGTTGATTTTAACTGGTTGAAAATTCCTGTATTTTTTTACAAACGTTTTTTGGTATAAAATTAGTCTTCTTGGTTAAAACTCCAGTGTTTTGGTAAAAAAAATTAAATTTTCAAAAAAGTGTATTATTTTATTAAAAATTCAACAGTTTTGTGCAAAATTTATCTGTTCAAATAAAAAAGGTATCCTTTAATGGTAGAAATTTGGACTTTGGGTTAAAAATTCATCTCTCTTTACTGGAAATGAACCTTATACAAAAAAATTTAAAAGTAAAAGTATTGAAGGTTGAAAAACCCAATGTTTCATAACAAAAAAAAATGTTTAAAAGTGAATAATTTTGTTAAATTTGAATGAATTTAATAGTCGATTATAAAAAAAAATAATCGGCAAAAAACTTCGGCTAGGGGAATCGATCCCCGAAAATCTCATGGGCATCGGAAACATTTGTGTTTTTTTTATTTTCTTGGGCTGTTAAATTAAACCTAAAAATAATCTAAGAATTCATTAGGAATGTTATACATATTTTATGTTACTTTTTTAACTGGAAATTAGTATTTTTTTAAAAGAATTTGAACATTTATAAAAATTATAGTCTGTGTTAGATGTTCTCAACGGAAATTATCATTTTGTAATAAAACTCATCAAAAATATTTTCAGTTTCCAATAATTTAATTTTTTTTAACGATTTATATTAAAATGGTTATTTTTATTTAAAAATTTAAAAAAATTTAAAGATTAAAAATGTTTCAACAATTAACTTTTTGCGGTTTCTTAATTTCTCATAACGGAAATTTGAATTATTCCACAAAAATCGTTAATAAATCATTAATAAATTTATAAGAATAATATATGTATGTAAAAAGATGAAAAGTAGTTAAAAGAGTATAGGAGAAAAATTATTCAAATAAAAAAAAAGATAAATACAGAAATATAATGCAAGTTTAAAAAGAAATTAACTATATTAAACCCTACTCACCATTCGTTTAACACAACCTTCCCAAAGGTAATTTAAAAAAGAGAATGAATTATAAAATGGCATTTTGTGGATTATTACTTTCACTGTTCAATTAGAAAGTATATTTTACTTTGAAGATTATTTTATAAGATTAGATGATCTTTATTTATTTATTAATTTTTCATCAACTATTTGATAAATAAAACTTTTATGTGTATTATGGACTTATTCTTAGAGGCATAGCCTTTCGTGTCAGCACTTGAACTGCATCGCAGTTCTAAAAATTTTTCTACTTTAATTTTCGAATCAATTACAGGGGCTTACGACATTGACTAACTGGTCCAAAGTAATTTGATTAATATAAATGGACTGTTTACATCGTCCGGTCGGCCTTTTTATCCAAGAGCCATATAATTGACAAAAATTTAGGATTTATAATTATAAAATTTTATCATTACATACATTTTTAGGAAAAAATTATAAATAATTTTCAACCAAGAAAAGGGAATTTTCAACAAAAAAGTTAAATTTTTAACTACACTGATTAAATATTTGATAAAAAATTCATTCTTAACAGAAAGTGTAATAGTTGATATTTTATATTCCTACCGAAAAATATTCTAATTTTCAACAAAAAATTTCAAATTAAACAAAAACATACAAATTTTTAGCCAAGACAGATTGTTCAATTAATAAAGAAAAAAATCTTATAAAATAAGTAGTTTTTATGTCATTAAGTTTAATTTTGGAAAGAAAGTTGAATTTACAAAAGAATAATGAATTAGAGAAAAAAAATTAAATAAGTATCAAACAAATTTTGACGACAAATATAATAGAAAATCTTTTGTTTGAAAGACCTAATTTCTGATAAAAAAAAAATTTTTAACTAAAAAAATCAATTGGAACTGAATTTTTAAGCCAACAATATGAATATGAAAAAGATAAAATTTCGAACAAAAGAAATTAAGATTAATTTTCTAGAAAACAATTAAAGGTTCGATCCAAAAATATTAAATTTCGAACCGAAGAAAGAAAGGAATGTTTCGCCCAAAAACTGATTTTTAAAACAATTAATTTGACCAAAAAGATCAATTTAAAGTGAAAAAGATAAATTTTTATATAAAAATGGAATAGTTAAATTTTCAGTTTAAAAATTTAATTTAACTCTTCACCTTGTAGTTGAATTTTCAACCAATAAATTTGGATTTTTAATGAAATAGTTGAATTACCAAGTAAATACTTAATTTTTAAACGAAAAAGTGATTAAGGCTGCTCCCAAAATGTAAAAAGTAGACTTTCGAAATTAAAATGAATTATATATTTCAACTAAAAAAATACAATTTTCCACCCGAAAGATGAATCTTCTAACAAAAACTTTAATTTTTAATAAAGTAGTTCAACTGTCAACCAAGTAAGTAGTTCAACTCTTATAAAAATAATTATGTTTTCACAAAAAGGGGGAAAGTAGGGCAAAGATTAAGCAATTATTTTTACTTGCAGAAAAAAGGAACTATCTTTTCCCGCCATTCGCACAAAAAATCCGACTTTTTATATTGAAATTTTGCTATATTTCACGTTCACGATGTCTACCATTAAATCATTTTTCAAATTAGATTTAAATACAAAATATAAAAAAATTAAAGATACCATCGTTTGATAATGAAATATTGATACTTATGAGCAACAAAAAATTAAATTTTAATCATAAAAATTATTCTATAAAATTACGTAAGTTAATTTAAAAACTGTACAATAATTATAATAAGTAATTATGGTAGGTGGAAAAATATTTAAATTTAATTAAACGTGATAGCAAATTTTAAAATTCAATAGAATAATTTTTCCAGACGTGAAACGAGCAATTATTATTTTTGTTGTTATTGTTATATTTACTAATTTCAATTTCTAAAAGCAATAATAATTTTCAAAAAGAGGAGGAAAAATAATAAGGAAAGGACATTAATCCCTGATATGTTAGTAGCTTTAATTTTTGCAATATTTAATTTATAAATATTAAGTCTTCTAAATTTAAAGTTTTAAGTACTAAAAAACTATATTTTATATTAAAAAACTTTAATTTATTGGAACTATTTTGAATCTTATTATTCGCTTTTTGACTTTAAACTGAAATACATTTTTTGTGAACTGCAATTATTAATCCCAGAATAGTTCATACAATTAAAAACAATAAACTACAAATTGTGAATAGAACGTTAAAAAATTAGAAATTGAGTAAAATTTATGTTATTTATTAAACCTTTATGTATGCAAAATTCAAACTGACCGAAAAATAACGATAATTTTATAGTTTTTAATTAAAAATTTTAACTTTTAAAAGATTATTCTACACTGTGATTTTTCATTTTCCTTCATCATTATTATTCAAATACAGTATTTAATTCTTGTGACACTTTTAGCCTAAAACCTTTTATAAACAAAATTTTTGTTTTTAGCGAAAAATTAATTTCACCTGAAAGTAATGCATTTTTGCACAAGAAAAATGAAGTTTAAAATAAAGAAAATTATTTTTATACCAAAAAAGAAGAATTTTCAACAGAAAAAAGATCAATCATAAAAAATGGAAAAGTTACATTTTCAGTTGAAAAATTAATTTTAAAATAAAAAAAGGGATTCCCCTAAAGAGGTAAATTTTCAATCAAAGATATAGATGAATTTAAAAAAAAAGAATAATTTTCAAGAAAATATTTAAAGCTTCAACCAATGAGATGAATTGTTAAATAGAAATATAAATCGTCAAAAAAAGAAGATTAATTTTTAAACAAAAAGTTGCAGTTTCATTTTAAAAATTAATCAAATTTATTAAATTAGTCGAATATTCATCCAAAAAAGATTTCAGTTGACTTTTCAAGATTAGTGTATGCATGTTTTTACCAAAACACATTTTAGTTTATTTTTCCACCCCAAAAAATAAATTTTAAACAAAATAAATTTTCTACGTAATGGCTGAATTTTCAGCTAAAAAGTATAATTTTCTAAAAAAATGGTTAAATTTTTTTAACTAAATAGTTGCATTTTTTCCACGAATTATGAAATTTCTTTTAAAACTGATAAATTTTTAATTTCAAAAAGCTGAATTTTTACCCATAAAAAATTAAGTTCTTTTTTCGACGCTAAAATATTAAATTGTAACAAAAAGGGAATTTTCTACGAAATAGTTAAATTTTTAACAAAACAGCAAAATTTTCAACCAAAAAGCATGGCTTTTCGACAAAATTGTTGAATTTTATACTAAAAGGTTACATTTTTATCCGAGAAGGATGTAATTTTTGCTAAAAGATGTGAATTTTAAAATAAAAATAAAAAGAATGTCAAAAACAGTCAAATTTTCATCCAAAAAAGTTATAATTTTTATTAAAGTAAGATTAAATTTCTTGTAAAACAGAATAATTAAAAAAAAACATTAAAATAATAGTTAAATTTTTATAAAGAAAATTCATGTTCAATTTCCAATACCTGAATAAGAATTGTAAACAAGAATTTAATTTTCTGCTCAAACAGGTGAATTTTTAAATCAAAAAGGTAAATTAAAAAAAAAAGTTGATTTTTTACCCAAAAAGGTTTCAATTTACTTTTCAACATAAAAACACGAATATCCAACAAAAAAGTAAATTTTGTAGAAAATAGTGGAATTTTCAACAAAAAATTTGCATTTTATCAAAAGAAGATTTAATATTTCTTATGAATAGGATGAACTTTTAAATGAAAAAGACAAATTTTCAGGAAATTTTTTATCCAAAGAAGAGTTCAGTTGATTTATCAGCAAAAATAATATTTTTAAACAAAAGGTTAACGCTGTACGAAAAGATTTAAATTTTCAGCCCAAAAAGATGAATTTTCATCAAAAAAGTTGAATTCGCAACCAAAAAGGATGCTTTTGGAAGAAAATTGTAAAATTTTTAACCTAATGATAAAATTCATAACAAATTTTATGAACAAATGCATTGTTTGCCTATTTATGGACAGCAAGTAATTTTTTTATTCTTAACGAATAATTGTCATTCAATATTATTTATTTTGACCTCAGAAGTTAAGAATAACTTGAAACTTCTACAGATAAACAAAAAATTGTTTGCAAAAATATAAATTTTTAAATATTTCGAACAACATATTTAAACATAGTTTTCAATTTATTTGTTTTTAACGATACATTATTGATTAAGTATTAAAGTAATTACGAAAATCACTATAAAAATTATTTACCTCAATACTCAGTGAATTTTTCAATAATTGTGTTATAAAAATATATAATTATAGTTAATCAGACATAATAAAAGATTAATAATAGTTTTTTGTAATAAATCTTTAATAATTAACCACCAATTAATCGCCAATATCAAAAGCATTGAAAAGTAAATATAAAAATGATTTACCGTCCAAAAAACGAAAAATAATTAACAGAAGATATATTTATGAAATTACAACAAATATTGTGCAGATCATTAAGACATCAAAATCGTATTATATTTTGTACATTATGTGTAACAAAAATTGGTATATTTAGCTGAAGAGGGCCACTATCTTGTGCCAAAATTTTTTCAACAATTGTAATCTAATTGTGTTTATTTTTACTTCACACTATAACTAAAAAAATATTATTTTTACCATTGAAAGATTTCACAAATATTATTTTATGATTATATTATAAAAATAAAGGATTAATAAATATCCAATTCATAATTTTTTTAATTGATTATTTTTGCAAAATAATGTTTATTTAAAAAAATAAAAATCAGACACATAAATTGTGTCTCTAAAATTAAGTAGAATGATATCTACAAACTTTGGTATCTTAATTGCTCTTACATGTGATAGATGTATGACCCAATCCTCCTCAATATTGAAAAACACGTGTTCTCTTTTAAGGTTGCGTATTAACTTCCCCAGAGCAGAATAAAATCCAGAAACCTCTAAATCAATTAACGTCGATGTAAAGCTATCAGATTTATTTTCTAAACCCGCTATCCAATAAGACTATGTACTCGAATTTCATAGCTTCGTAGGATTAAACTAAAAATGGAATATCAAAAAACAAATTAAAATAAATTTTATTGAAAATTAATATCAGAAGGTTATTACTTTTGAGAAAATGTTGGATGAATTTAATAAGAAAATTATTAATTAACAGATTTTTTACTGTAGACACGGTAACTTTAGAAAAAGTTATTTCAATTTTTTCGAAAGTTTTAAATTTTCTTCAAAAATCGAAAATTCAATTTTCCAATGGGATGCGTAATTTTCGTTTTATTCACAAAAAAATTAGATTAAAAATAAAAAAGTAATTTTTGGGCAAACGACACAAGATACGAAATCAAGATAATAGTTATTCATTTAAAAAGGCGCTATAAATTTACAGTTAATCATTTTTGGATAGGATGGGTATTTTTTGTTTTGTTTGTGAACAATAACATTAAAAACCAGCCGGGCACATTCTGATCGTACACTGTACGGACGAGCGTAGTCTGAAGTTGCGCACGGAGCAGAGCCTCGGCTCCGTCGTTGCGGAAAACCAGCCCCCTGCCTCGACCGTGTATGTGTATGCGGTAGTAGTTTTCTTACGATCCGGAGGAGAAATCTTCGTCAAACTAATCCAACAGATGGCGCCACAAAAAGTAGGTCTGACTTTTTCATTGAATTGCATTAAGAAAAAGCAAAAATAATTTAAAACTTGATGATGTTTTCAAATGAACAAAAAAAAAATATATATATACATATATATGAAAAAATGAGAGTTACTATGACTAATTATTTAAAAATAGAAAAAGTCATGAAAATATGTAGTTTAATATGAATAAAATTTAATTTTAAAATACATTTTGAAAACAGTTCGAACTTCATATTTCTGTGATTTATTTTACTGATATTATTGATTTGATTATTTGTTCTAGTTAAAAAAATTATTTATTGTTAAAATTATTAACGTATCTAATCAAAAAATTAACAATATTTAATTCCTCAATGAGAAAATTATTTAAAACATATACATGATTAGAAGAAGTGATAACAAATATATCACTTATATCCAATATAAATATAATAATAATAAAAATATGTGAGACTACAACTTCAGTAGCAAAGCGAAGAATCTTTGTACCTTTAAAATCTTAACAATTTCGAGTTTTGAAGGAAATATTTTTGAAAATTAATGGTCATTTTAATTAAAATGTTTGGAGGGAATTATTTGGTAAAAAGTAAATGACAAGTCTGATAAATGAGAAAATGGATTTAATTTTATTTAATATAATGTATATATTTATTTAAATTGAACCAAACATCATATATACAAATAGTCTTATTATCAGTAAACATTTTTTTGTTTTTGCTAAAAATGCTTCACATTATTATGCGAATGATATTTAATAACAAAAATAATTTAATAGTTTATAATAACCACTGTGATAAACAATTATTTTGGCAAAATATTAGAATTTGAGATTTTTGAAATTATAATTTGCTTCAATGGCCAGAACGACCTTAGGTATTCCTTAAAATAATAAATATTTAATAATATTAGATAAAATATAACAATTAAAATTTTTCTAAACAAATTAGGTAAACAGATTGGAACGTTTGGCCCTTTGGCATGGGAATTTTTGTTTGCACTGGAAATGTTTTAAGTTATTGGACGAATGACTGCTAGTCACCAACATATTAGAAAAGTTAACAATAATCACTGTTATTAACAATTCTTGTGACAAAATATTTAAAATTAAGGTCTTATCAAATTTAAATTTTCTTTGATGGCCAAGTCGGTGGGTTATTGTCAAAATATTTTGTATTGAGTGAATCTTAGCAAACAGCGTTATGATTCATTTTCAATCTATTAAGATTGAAAACTCGACTTTTTCCAAATGAAACTGCTAACACTTAGAAGTTGACTATGTAGATTGTTTTTAAACGTGTAAGTTGTTATATTCTACTAAATGTTATCAAAGATACATTTTAGGAATGTCCGAAGCCATTGTAGCAACTAAAGAAAATAAAAATGTTGATAAAACCTTACCTTTGAATATTTTGTCACAAGAATTATTTATAAAAATGGTTATTGTTAACTTCTCAAATATTTTTGTGTCTAGCAGTCATTCGTCCAACAGTTTAAAACATTTTTAGTTCAGAAAAAAATTTCTATGCGAAAAGACCAAAATTTTGAACTTCTTTATCTAATTTGTTTACAAAAATTTAAATTGTTATATTTTATCAAATATTATTAAATATTTAATATTTTAAGGATTACTTGAAGTCGTTCTGGCCATTGAAGAAAATTATAATTTGAAAAATCTCAAATTTTAATATTTCGCCACAAAAATTGTTTATTGCAGTGGTTATTATAAACTTTTAAAGTATTTTTGTTATTAAATGTCATTCCTACATTAATGTGAAGCATTTTTAGCCAAACAGTTTTTTTTACCGATAATAAGATTATTCGTCAATTTGTTCATAAAATTGGTTTATAACAAATAAATGGATTAATAAGCACATTATTTGTCTTCTATAGGTTTCTAAACATTTCTTTAAGAGAATATAAAGTTTTACTGATCAGTTATTAAAGCCTAAACAATTGTTATATAAAAAAAATTATTTTTTCCATGGTTTGAGTGGAAAAATTATTAATAAAAAAATAGAGGAGACAAAAGTTCGTAAAGTCAAGATTTATAGAATTTAAAAGTCTTTAATTCAAAACAAAAAATTTACCATCGCAAAAAATTGAAGGGAATTTAAAAATTTTTTAGAAAATATATCGGTCCAGCTATGATTTTAACCGTGTTTTAAATAATTAGTTAAATTTTTATATTTTTCAATAATGGAATCATTCGGTTTAGAATGTGTAATTCGAATATCTTTCACTGTAAAAATGTTCCATTTTAATTTTTAAGCGTGCATTTTCATTTTAAGAATTTTAAAATGCAGTTTTGAAGACTTCAAAAATTAAAAATTAGAAATGTTTGAAATAGATGGTTTAGGAATAAAAAAAATTTGCAGTCGACAAAATTTGAATATAAATTAATTAATAATTTTTTAATTGATCTGTACTTGCAGCATTAAAAAGTCCAAAATAATTGATTTTACAAGACTATTTGGAACCAGCTCAAAATTTTAGAATTTCCAGATTTGAACTTCAAAAATTGATCTGTTTAAATTTGAAAGTCTTATCAGTTAGACAAATTATTAAGACGATTTAAACTTTATAAACTATTTTTATTTTAAAATAATTTAAAAATAATATATTCGTAATTTAAGGCTTTAATTAAATTCCAAATAATGTATCTGTTTGAAATATTACATTTTCAAACCATTCAATTTGAAATGTTCTAATTAGGAAAATTAACAATTATTGAATATTTAAAAATATTTGACTGTTTATTTAAAATCTGTAATTACAAATCAAAAACAAAAGCGAACCTTTTAAAGTTCCAATTTTAATTACTCTATTTAAAAAAATTTATTTTGTTACTGAAATTTTTGAATTGTTATGTATAAATAACCATTTAACACCTGCTATCCTCAGAAAAAATCGAGTAACTTCAAGAAATATTCAGAAGTTTTCAAAAAATCCAAACCTAATTAAATATCTGAAATGATTTCAAATAATTTCGAAGATTTTCAAGAATTGTGAAGGGCTTTACAAGAATAAAAAACGTTTCCTTAAGATTCATAGGCAAATTGAAAATGATCTTTTATTTTGAAAAATTAATTTTAGAGAATGTTTAAAAAGATTTAGAAAGATTTACGAAACTATAAAATATGAATGTGGAAAGTTTTAAGCATTTTTTAAAACTTGGTATCATTTTAAAAAAGATTGAGGAAAAATGCGAATCATTTTAAAAGAAATTTAGAAGTTCTTAAAAAGTTTCAAAAATAATTTAAAATTTGAAAAACGTGAAACAACATTCCGATTTTTGAAGATTTTGAAATAAAATTTTCAAGTGTTTTAAGGATTTTTGAAGTATTTCCAATAGAAATAATTTAAATTTAAATTTAAGATGTGCTCAGTTTATAAAAAAATGTCATTGTGCAATTTTTAATATTTCTAGCTAAAATTCCCTAAAATAGTATAATTTTCTAAAATTTTAAATTCATTGATTGATTCTTTAATTTAGAGCACTCAAAATGATAACGCGGAGTTATACTTTTGGGTCTGAAAAATTTATAAACATTTTAAATTATATGTCAGATAACTGCGTTTTATCAGCTATTGTTGAAATTCAATTAATTGGGGGTTAAAGCATTTAAGAACTTCTAAATGTCTTTTAAAATGATACACATTTTTCCTAAATCTTTTTAAAAAATTATGCCAAATTAAAAAAAATTCTTAAGATCTTTCATATTGACTTTTCAGAGTTTTGTAAATCTTTCTAAATATTTTTAAAGATTCTTTTAAATTAATTTTTAAAAATAAAAAATCATTGTCAATTTTCTCATGAATTTGAAAGAAATGCGTTTTATTCTTTTGAAGCCATTCAAAATTCTAAAAAATCCTTGAATTTATTTGAAATAATGTCGGATATTCAAATAATTTTTAATTTTTGTTAAAACTTCTAAACATTTTTTGAACCTACTTGAATTTTTTCTAAGGACAGTAGGTTTTAAATGGTTATTCATACATAACAATTTAACATTTTTATGAACAAATTAAATTTTTTAAATAGTGTGATTAAAATTCTAACGTTCAAAGTTTAGCTTTTTGCTTAGTTTTGTGTATTTTATTTGTAATTACGGATTTAAAATGAACAGTCAGATATTTCTAAATATTAGATTTTTTTAAATTTCAAATTGACTGGTTTAAAAATGGATTATTTTAAACTGAAACAATATTTGAAATTTAGTTGAAGCCTTTAATTACGAATATATTATTTTAAAGTTATTTTAAAATTAAAAATAGTATATAAAGTTTAAATCGGGTATTTACATTTGTCTAACTAATAAGACTTTCAAATTTAAACAGTTTACTTTTTAAAGTTTAAATGTGGAAATTCTTAAAATATGAACTAATTCCGAATCATCTTGTAAAATCAATTATTATTCACTTTTAGATACTTAAAGTACAGTTAAATTTAAAAATGATTAATTGATAATTAATTTATATTCAAATTTGATGGACTAAAAATGTCTTTTTTTTTAATCCTGAACCATCTACTTTAAAATTTTCTAATTTCTTAAATCTTTAGAACTGCATTTTAAAATTCTTTAAATAAAAATATACGCTTAAAACTTAAAATAGAACATTTTTAAAGTGAAAGATTTTCGAATTACGCATCCTAAACTGAATGATATCATAATTGAAAAATATAAAAATTTAGCTAATTATTTAAAAGACGGACGAAATCAAAGCTGGACAAATTTATTTTATAAAAATTTGAAACAATACCGGTGAAAAAATAAATTTACTGTCACTCGGTTCCGTCTGTTCAACAACGACACAGACATTCAAAAGTTCGCGCGGCTCTCCCACAACTTCCCTCCAAATGCCGGTTCCCCCAAACGAGGGAGCCAAGCCTATGCTCCGTGCGCAACTTCAGACTACGCTCGTCCGCTCTCTGATCATAATCAATTGTTATATGGTGATTGTAAATTCTCTTTTGTTAAATCTCATTGGGCTTTAACGAAAACATTCTCATGACATATATCATGCTTCGCAAACGATTAAAATTTATCCAATGACGTAAACTTTTCTACATCATATTTAACTCTATTATATTTGATAATAATAAGAAATTTTATTTTCATGAATACCTTAATATTTGTTCCTTATTTGGCAATAATCTTTATTCGGTGCTACTCTTAAGAATGAATCATTTCAATAAATTTATATTATTATGATTCATAATATGCACTGATATTGAAAAAGACATATATGTCTTTTACAATGAACACATATTTTTTCTGTTTCATGTAAATGTTTTTCATTGCATGTAAAATTATGTAAAAAGAACATTCGTAACACTTCTTTTTTATACAAAAATGGGTTTTTTCTTATTTTCTAACCGTTGGAAGAGATGAGAATTGAATTTTAAACGGTAGAAAATTCAAAAACACTGAAGAAAATTTAAATGAAATGAAAGATTTATAAAAACAAGACAATAAAATACGTATTTTCTGATGATAATGCATATTTTGAATTGTAATAAAATAATTTTATTAAAATCATTGTAGAAAACTTCGCATTTAGAAAAAGATCGAGTACGAAGCACGAGATTCGTGATGAGAATATTTTGGCTAAAGTCGAAGAAGTTTTAACAAAAGAGAATTCACAATCAACAAAAAGAGTTGTCGATGTTTTGGCCTTTAATTTTAAAAGTCCTGCGCTCAAATGTGGGGGAGGTAAATACTTATTAAGCGTTATGAGAGAAAACCATCAGACGCGCGCCCTGAGCGCATTCAAACGCGTGAGCCGCGTGCGTAGCGTGCGTCGCGGGCTGATTTTTTAAATTGAAATTTTCATGTAAGATTATGTAAAAGCAACATGCTTGACATTTCTTTTTAATACAAAAATAAATTTTTTTTCTTATTTTCCAACCGTTGGAAAGAGAATAAAATTAAATTTTTAATTGCAGCAAATTAAAAACAAACTGCAGAAAAGTTAAATGAATATTTATATTCGTGAAAGTTTTTTTTTTTTTAATATTTTACTTTTTCGAATATGGGTCGTTATTGGTAAATAACGTTTTGGGAAATTGAAATTTAGAGAGAATGACAAATTCAAATATTATTTAATTATTATTAAATTAATTTATTATTAATTGAAATTGAAAATTATAAAAAATGGAGTTTTTTAACTATTGAAAATTTAATATAACATTAGATTTTTTCTGAAATTTTTAACCGTTGTGAACAGAAGAAAATAGAATAATCAATTTAATTGAATTTTTAACCGTTTGTAATTGAAGAACGCTCCAGAAAATTAAGAAATGAAGATTGAATTTTCTACAATTGAAAGTTGCAAAAAAAACTGAATTGTTCAAAACATGGCTTTGAAAAAATGGCACACTTAGATATTTAGAAGATGAACTCAAATGTTTTTTTCGGTTTTTCGATCAGGCACTTATTTTTTGTTTAATTCATTAAAAAAGTATCAAATCCATTGATATGGAAAACCTGTGCAAAATTGAAGAAACGGGCTAATTTTACATTAATAAGAAGTGTTAAAATTATCATATTTACATTATTTTACTATACGAATTTAATAAATAAACATTTCAACCCAGAACATTTTTTAAATTAAATTTTTGATTTAAATAATCAATTCAATTTAATTGTTAGTTAAGAAATTAAACGTAGTAATAAATTATTATAAAAATATTTTTAACTCTTATTTATTATTTTCATTATTGATTATCCACTGTTAGGAAGGTTTCCCCTAAATTGATTTTTCAACCTTATGAAAAATATATTATTAAAATTTAATGATCAAAAATTGAAGAAACTCCAAATTAAATTTTCAATAGTTGAAAATAAAAGTAAATAAATTTTGTTTTGGCAAATTAATATCCATTTAATTAAATTTTAGTAGGGAATTTATAAGATTTAAAAAAGCATACCTCTGATCATCTTTTTGTTATATTAAAAATTTAAAAAAATCAAAATCTCATATTTTCATAAAGTAATGATTATTAACTTTAAGCAGGATTCTAAAAGTGTATCTTACTTGGTGAATTATTTTAGACTGCAAAACAGGTTCAGGGCGAAGGTCGACAACTTTTATATGATCAATTAGTTCCTCATGCTTCTAAAGATTTTATGATTATTTCTCTATATTATTATTCATAATTCTTTAACATAAGAAAATATAAATTTTTATTTTGACTTAAAAAAATATTCTTCTTATTTATAAATATTGTGAATGTGGAAGCCTAAAAAAAGTTCTGTCTCATTCAGGGCCAGAGTAAGTTACCTTGAGATTGAAGAAAGCCTTTAATTTAGTTTTTGCGTAACATTCAATTTGTCAATGAAAAATTACAAAACCAGTGATTAAAAATAGATCACGACTAAATTTTCTTATTATTCTCTTTTTAATTTTTTTTTAGTTTTCTAAATTTTCGAGAGTTCTGAAGAATGAAAAGATAAATAAACAGAAGTGGTTTAACCAAAAGAGATTTAGAAATTTGTTGTAAATAATTTTGTTATAGGAAGTGCAGTTTCTCCGCTACTTGTGAAAAATGTAATTACAAGTATATAATTCAAAATTTTGGAAGAAAAACACAAGGTGTAACACAATGTTTAATAACAAAATGTTTTCCCCAAATTAGGTCTAAAAATTTGCTTTCGAACTTTTTTTCCCCACGAGACACGTGAGGAGAGTATGTTCGTTAAAAGGAGCTTTAACAAAAGAGAATTCACAATCTCAAAATTTCAGTTGTAGATGGTTTGAATTTTAATTTTAAGAATTCAATGCGAAAATGTGATTAGAGTGTGACCACGAAGCAGTCTTTTTAAAAATAAAAGTGTCATCAATTGCGCGCAATGCGGGTACACACTTTTTATTTTGAGGAAAAAATAATTCTAATACAAAAGAAAAATTCGAATAAAGATTTTTGAAGCCCGAAAAATAATCTAGAAAAAGAAAGTCCAAAAAGAATCTAGAAAATTGTAAAAAAAAATCGTTGTATCTTATAGGATTTAACAAACTTTTGAGAAAAAAACGAGGCAGTTTGAAACATATTTAGGACTTGCAGAACTTTGGAAAAAATTACCAAATATTTAGTAAATTTTCAAAAATCTTTCAAAGTTCTAAAACATTTTTAATCTCTTGTAAACTTAAAAAAAAACGTTTTTTTTTTAAACTGACTCGAATCATTTCTAAAATTGCCTTAAAATCTTCAAGATTCATCTTTAGTAATTTAAATAATTTGTTGAACTGTCAAAAATTTTTTTTAATATTCTCTCAAAATTAGGATTTCAAAATAAAAAATTAGCTTTTTAATTTTCTCAAGAATCTTAAGAATTTTTTTTCATCTTGAAACGGACTACTTTTCCAACTTCTACTCTTAACGTTTCCCTTGATGCCCCTTCTTTCCCTACCTTTCTTTTCCCTCACTTCCCTACTTTTCCCCATAATTTCCCTTACTGTCCCCTACTCCCCCCACCATAATTTCCTGTAACTTCCCGCACAACAATTTTCTGTCGCTTCCTCTAGTACCTCACCCTTTATTACCGCTCACTTCTCATATGTCCCATCCTCTCATTTACCCTTACTTTATCTTCCAACATTTTCATCTTCTCCCACTTCTCACTTCCTTTAACTAACAATCCCGTTACTATACTTCCTTTCCCATTACTCACTTATTTCCTACTCAGTTCCCGTACACCCCCTCATTCACATCCACTTCTCTTCCCCTCATTTCTCCTTTACTTTCCCTAATACTTCTTCCCATTTCTCCTACTTCTCTTCCTCTCATTTGACCTCATCCACTATTTTTACGAAGTCCTCTTTTAACGTTTTTCTTCAATTCCCCCACTTACCATCCCTTTATTTCTCCACTTCTCCATATAATTTCTATTCATGGCCCCTACTTCACCTCCAATAATTTACTTTTACTTTCTCTACTTCTTCAATATTTACTACCGCGCACTTCCTACACGTGATTCCCTATCCCTCATTTACTCTCACACTGTACCTTCTCTGTCATCATTTGCCATAGATGCTTCCCCCCATTCCCCTCATATTCCTACTCCGTATTTCTCTTTCCTCACTTTTACTATTTCCCCTCTTATTATTTCTTTTCATTCTTTCTACTTTTCCTCTCCTCTTTTTCCACACTTTCACTTATTTTCTCTACTTTCTCTTCCATGAGTTTCTCTCACCCTTTACTTTATTTCATATTTTTTCTATACTTTACCCTTTCTTATTTTCGCTACTTTCCCTTCCCTTATATCTTGTCACTTACACTACTTTCCCATCAATAATTTCTTCTCATTTCTCATATTTTTTCCAACTTCCTTTCCTTTTTCCCTAAAACATTCCTTAATTCGCCTTCCATAATTTCTCCTAATTTTCCTTCAAACTCAGCTTCCTCTGTCTTTATTTCCAATACTTTTTCTTTCCTTGATTCCCCTCTTCTCCCTACTTCAACTCCCCTTGTTTCTCCACACTTTCACTACTCCTTCAAATAATTAAATTTATAAATAAATTTCTCCTCGTTTCTCCTACTTTCTTTCCCCTTTTTTCCCCACTTCCCCTAATTCTGCTCCCCTTATACGCCACCCATAATTTTTTCTAATTTCTCCTCACTACCTCTCTTTGGAAAAATTACGATCGACCAAAATTATTAGGGTTTCTGTCCGGATATACGTATATCCTGAAAATGATATAGTTTTAATCTATTAGTTTCTCAACATTTTTTTAAAATGAAACTATAGTAGGTTTTGATTTGGGAACATAGCATTTTTAAACCAATATCTTTTTTAATCTTAAAAATTTTCAACAATTTCAGGTTACGCTTGGGAGTTTTACATAAAGTTGATATAAAAAAAATAGATTTAAATACCTCGATTTTTGTAATAATATTAAAATTTATAATCTTAAACATTTTCGAATAACACAAATATTTTCAACCTGGAACAATATTAAAAATCTTAACAGTGTCGGATTAGGTTAGTGTTTTCCATCAAAAATTTATATTTTTAATAAAAAGTTAATTTTTGAAGAAAGCAGGAAATATGTTCTTTTAAAGAAAAATAATTATCTTTAAAAGTAGCCTGTGATTAATTTTTGTTACTCCATGTTCGCGTTTTTCGTCAAAAACTTTTATTTTCAATTGAAAATTATCATCAGATCTTAGTGAGGGTTCACAAATATTTTATTTGCTATTTTAAGATATCATATTTTTCACCCGATATCGATATTTTTAATAACTACTCATTAGATATTAAAGAAAAATAATTTTTAAACAATGTTCATTTTTCGATTTTTGTATTTTTTCCGGAAGTTGGTATTTTTAAAACAGAATCAGTAGATTTTAAAAAATTCACAATTTTCTTATTATTTCAGGTTACTCTAAAGTTTTTAAATCAGAAATTGTCAGGAACCAAAAAATCTTTACAGTTTGAACAAGATTTACAATTTTGAACAGTTTCAAGTTATATTGACGTTCTTCACACAAAATTGGTTGTTGTAAACGAAAATAATATTAGTTTTTGAGGAATATTTACAATTATGAATTTTAAATTAGGGGAAACCTGCCTCTAGTAGATAAATTTAAAAGAAATTAAATCTGCGTTAACTTGTTTCACCGAAAAACGGCTATTTAAAAAAAATTATATTTTAAAGAAGCTTGCGTTCTTTGCCTAAAAGCGGCATAATTGAATTTTTGACAAAAAAAAAAAAATCTACTAAAAGAGATAAATTTTCAACAACAAAAAATTAATTCCTTCCCAATAAGGGTAATTAATTAATTTATTACTTAAATTAAATTAAATATTAATTTATTAATTAATTAAGGTTAATTAATTAACAAATAGTTGAACATTTTGGAGAAAGAGATGATTTTTTAACCAAACTGTCGAACTTTTGGAATTTTAAACAAAAAATTTTTTAATTTCACCAAAAACGGTTGAATTTTTAAGTCCAAAGTACTAATTTTTTAGCAGCCATTTCAATTTAAAACAAAAAAGTTCATTTTCAAACAAAGAGATAAAACTATTTTACCATAAAGGATTATTTACTAATCAAAACAAGAATTTTAAATCAGTTGAATTAAGCAACAAGAAAACCCAATTTTTAAGAAAATAGCTTAATGCTTAACGAAATGGACGATTTTTAAATTAAAATATGTGAATATTTAAACATATAGTTTAATTTTTTACTTTAAAAAATTAAAATTTTTGAACCTAATATCAATCATCAAATTTTCAGCGTAAAAAATTAATATTAATAAATAAATGAATTTTTAACCAGTGGACTTTAACCAAAAAAAGAAAAGAATATTTAACCGAAAAGGTAAATTTTTAACAAATAAAATTAATTTTCTAACCACAAAGAGGAATTTTGAACAAAATACATTAATTTTTCACCAATTAGTTGAATTTTTAACTTCTGAACTACAAATTTCCAAACAAAAATGAGAGGGTTAGTTACGTTTTTAATTAGAAAAATTAATTTTTAACGCAAGAAAAAACAATTTTTCAACAACAAATTTACATATGCAACCAAAGAGGTAAGTAGTCAAATTTACAACCAAAAAGATACATTTTCCACCAAGAAATTGAATGTTCACAATAAAAATGAAAGATGAATTATTTTCACAAAAATTAAGTTTTCACCCCGAAAACTTACTTTTTTAAAAAATATTTTAATTGCATATTAAATAGTTTACTTTCTAAACAAATACTAAAATTTTCAAACAAAGATATGCATTTTTAAGAAAAAACTTGAATTTTAAGAAGAGATAAGGTTTCAACTAAAATGATAAATCCTTACAAAAAAATGCATTTTTGGACAAAAATGTTTAACTATAATCAAAGTGGTTTATTTTCAAACAAAAAAAAAAGATGAATTCTTAACGATGAACCCAAAAATATAACCCAAAAATATAAATTTTAAAAAAATTTGTGTAATTTTAAAGCCAAAAAGATTTATTATTTTTAAATCGATTGAATTTCCAACCCGAAAATATTATTTTTAAGCGAAAAATTTAATGATCTATTTAATAGTTTATTTCTTGAACAAATAGTTTAATTTATAATAAAAATATGGATTTTTAATAAAATGTTAATTTTCAACTAAAATAATGAATCTGTAACCAAAAAAATACGAATTTTCGAAAAATGTTGAAATGCTAAAAAACAGATTATTTTTTAATCAAACAGTTGCATTTTGAAACAAAAAGAATGAATTTTTAAGCAGGAAGATAGATTTTCTACCAAAAATGATGAATTTTTAACTTAATACATCAATTTTCAATGAAATTGTGTAATTTGGAAGTCAAAAAAATTTATTATTTTTAAAGAGATTAAATTTTCAACCCTAAAATAAGATTTTTAACAAAAAAATTAATCATCTACTGAAAATTTCCATTTTAGATTAAATAGTTAAATTTTCAACCAAAATATTAATTTTGAATAAAATGGTAATTTTTTAAAGAAAATAATGAATTTTTAACAAAAAAGACGAATTTGCAATTAAATATTTCAATGCTCAAACAAAACAGATTATTTTTTAATTAAACAGTTACGCGTTGAACCAAACTGAATGAATTTTTAAGCAAGAAGATTAAGATTCTGCCAGAAAAGAAGAATTTTCTACTTATAATTTAAATTTTCAATAAAATTAATAAATTTTTTAGCCGAAAAAAAAAATCATTTTCAAAATAGTCGAATGTTCAGCCCGAAAATATGATTCTTAATCCATAAACTGAATATTCGATTGATACATTTTTATGTTTAACCAGCTAGTTACATTTTTAAGAAAAAATATTGATTTTGCACAAAAAGGTTAAGATTTCAACCAAAATGAATTTTTTAGAAGAAGCTATAAATTGCCAACTAAAAAAATTCATCTTTAACCAAAGAAATGCATTTTTGTAAAGTTTAGCTTTAAACCGAGAATTTTCTTTTTCAACAAAAAAATATCAGTTCTTAATTAAATATACAATAGTTGCTATTTATATGAATTTTTATTTGAAATCTTTAATCTTTGACTTGAAATTGTATAGTTATTGTTTTATTCAAAAAAATTAATTTTATACAAAAATTTCAAGAAAACAGTTAAATTTAAACTAGAAATAAATTTTTAAATAAAATTGCGATTTTAAAAAAAAGAATTTTCAGCAAGAGTGCCACATTTAACTTAAAGTTTATTTTTAACTAAGAAGTTTAATCTTCTGAAAAGGAAGATTAATAACAACATTTGAATTTAAAAAAATCACCTTTTAACAAAATAGCTGCATCATCAACAAAATAGTTATTAATTATTTTGTAATTTCTTAGAAAATGGGAGAAAAATAACGTTATCTTGACATTTAAATAGCCTTTCCTCATTTATTAAAATTATTAACATAAAATACCCTATGTCACATTTACTTTTATCAAAATCTGTTTTACAAAATTAATTTCACTATCAAGCACGTCTGCCTTTTAACCTTGTCCTCTTTTTGCGTTTCTATGATCTTCTTATGTTTGATGCATTGCGACTGCAAATCTCATAAAGTCATTTAATCTTTGGCTGTAAATCTGAATTGAATAACAAATAAAAAGAGGATCTAATTAGTTATTTTATTGCGTCATTGAATTTTAATTTAAAGTTTTAAAAAGCGAGAAGATAAATATTAAAATGCATTCGAGAAGGAAAATTTTATTGTAAAAAAATTTACTCTAAAACTTTATTCTGAACTAATTTCATAGAAATTTATAAAAACACTAACATTTACAAAAATTAAATTATTTGTTCAGAGGAATACCCAGTATAATATGAAAAATAGTTTGAAAGTTTTTTTTTACGACAGTCAATGAGCTTAACTGATTTTGCACCTATTTTCTTATTTTCACTATTCAAATTGTGACGCGTAATTTTCAAACATTTTAAACTTGATATTTTTCTCTAACCTAGTATAAGAGATTTTCAAAAATCCACGAAAACATTTTTATAGAGAAAAAATGTATGTCCAAAGATGAATATTTGTTCCTTTTTGGTTGAAAATTAATTGCTTTAACTGAAAATTTAAATATTTCAGTTGAAGATTAATTATTTTAGTTAAAATTTAGCCTTTTTTATTTGCAAATTTCTAAATAAATAATTTTACTTCATCATCAAATGTATTCATAATTGCTTCTAAATATTACTGACAAAAGAAGACATTTAAATTGTAAATAATTGTTTAATATTGGGAAATAATTCTGTTTTCAACATCTTACTTTTATGCTATAATTTCAAAACTTTTTCACATTTTCAAAGTGATAAGAAAAAATAAGTTATGCGAAAAACGGATTGATAATTTAGCTTCATAATAATTTTAAAATGTTTAGAAATTAGTTTTCTTCAAAGATTTCTGAGAAAATTTTAAACGGTTGAGGTTTAATTTAAAAAGAATATCGTGAGTTTTAAGGTTTCAAAATGTACGGGAATAGAGTATGGAAGAATAAAACAATTCTTTTAATTTTTCAGGATTTAAAAATATTTTAGGGAAACTCAATTTTCCGGACGTCAAAAAAATGAAAAGAATATTCTCAAAATTCATGGGGAAATTTCTAATTAAATTATTTCCTAAAATTGTGAAAAAGATTGCAGCAGATTTTAAAGCAACATTTTCTGGAAGATCTTAAAGATCTGAAAGATTTTATGATTATTTTTCTAATTTTGCTGAATTATAAAAATATATCATGCAAAATTTGAATAATATTAACGTATTAGAAAGTTTAAAAATTTTGAAACAATGAAAGAAAAACAAATTTTACTGATTTTTGTGGAACAAATTTCATGATTTTTTGTTTCGAAACAACAAACAAAAAGATAGGATATATTCAAAAAATATTTAAAAGGTTTAAAGAGTCGAAAAAGAATTGTATACTGTAAAAGATTATAAAAATAAAAAATTTTTTTATCAGTTGAAACCAAAAATTTAGAAACTTTTAAATCATTATGGGACAATCTTTTTACATTTTTAATGATTTATCAAAATTTAAAGAACAATTCGAGTCAGCAAAAAAATTTAGAAATTCAAAAGGTTTTCAATCCTGTAAAGTAAAAAAGAGTTTTTTTAATATTCAAGATTCTTTTTTGACTTTTTTTGATTTGAAATAAAAATAATTGTATGAAGATTCATCGTTTTTGTTTAAAATTTATCTTTATGGTTAAAGCAATAACTATTTTTTCGGAAAATCTTTCTTTTTGTTAGAAATAACTTTTTACTACAAATTTACCCATAATATTTTTGGTGGAAAACTAATCTTTAATAGTTTATATATTTGTTTAAAAATTTCTATCTTTAGTGAAAATTCGCCTGTATGAAAATTCGCTGGTTAAATAATCAATTATTTTAATAAAAACTCGAATGTTTGTTTGAAAATGAATTTCTTTGACTGAAGATTAACTGTTACTTAAAATTCAAATATACTATTTTTGGTTCAAAAGTTATACTCTTTGTTTGAAATTAAAACTATTTGGTTTAAAATTGTTTATTTTTTGTTAGAAATTAATCTTTTTTAGTTAAAATTTCGTCTTATTTTGTTAAAAGTAAAATTTTTCAACTATAATTTAACTTCTCCAGTTTTTAATAGAAATGTATCGTTTTTATTTAAAAACTAAACTGCTTGATTAAATGTTCAATTTTTTTGTAAAAAAATTCATTGTGTTTTGTTTAAGAATTATCTTTTTAGTTCAAAATTCATTTATTTGGTGTGAAATTTTTTGGTTAAATATTAATTTGCTTTACTCTAAATGTGACTGCACTCTTTTTGGTTAATTTTTTTGAATCCAAAACAAATCTATTAAATTAAAAATGGTACTTTTTCTGTAAAATTAAACGATGTTTAAATTAAAATTAAAATATTTGGTGTAAAATTCATAATTTTAGTTCAAAATTTACCTCCTTGATTGCAAATTTAATTATCTTATTGTATCGAAAATGTATACTTTCCGTTTAAAATTGAATTATTTGGTTTAAAATTCAACAACACGTTTAAAAATAGCACTCCTTTGCTATTAATTCACTTTTATTAATAAACATTGAACTAGATTGTTGCAAAATCGTTTTATCTTTTTTTTAAATTAATTGTTTTTTACATTTATATATATTATTTTTTTTTCAGTTGAAAATTCATCTTTTAGCTGAAAATCTATTTTTTTAGTTTTTGATTGAAATGTTACCATTTTAAATTGATTATTTAACTTAACTTAATTAAATATATTAACATTTACATTCCATTATGACATTTATTTTATTTTTTGAAAATTCATCCATGTGATTAATTCAACTTTTTTGTTGAAACTACATTTTTTTGTTTGAAGATTGATCATTTTGATTGAAAATGTATCTCTTTGGTTGATAATAATTTATCTACCTTGTGGAAAGTTTATTTTTTGGTCAAAAGTTTATTTTTTAACTTAAAATTTAACTATAACCCTCTTCGTTAAAAAATTTGTATTCCTTCCCTAAAAATTATACTAGTTCGTTAAAAATTCAACTAGCTAATTGAAAATCGCTAATTGAAATCATTTATTCTTTTATAATTATATTGTATTTGAAAGGCAAAGAAAAATTAGAAGGGTGCACAAAACTGGGTTTTTTTAATTTTGGCCTTAATTCGTTCCTTTCACTGAAAAATAATGCGATAAATTTCATTTTAAAAAAATTGTTTAGAGATTGTGCTAGGTCTTTTTGGATCTAAATACAAACTTGATTAGTTTTTAACTAAAAAATAAAAGTTAATGGCAAAGGAATTCAACCGTAAATATTTTGTTTAGAAATACGCGGAAAATTTGAAAAATCCCGAAGAATAAAATATCATGAGACAGGCAAACTTCCAAATAGGAAAAATCTCGAATAATAAAATTCCCAGATAATAATATTGCCGAATTGGAAAATTCCCGAATAGTATAATTTTCAAACAGTTCATAATATAACGAACCTGAATATTTTCGAGTAAGAAAATTTCCCGATAGAAAATTTTAAAATGATAGATTTCAAAATTTTAAATGTTTTGCCATACATTATATTTCATTGAAAAAATGACTTAATTTTGTTATAAAAAATTATTTTTATTGCTTTAAGTTCCTAAAATTATTGTTTGAGTAAAAAAATGGAAAAAAATGGCATTCAGAATCATATTTTTGCAATTATTTTTTGCAATAAATAATTTAAGAAATTTAAGCCTTAAAAAAAATATATGTTTATATATTCATAAAGATACTTTATTATTTAATTTTTTAGAAATAAATTATAGTTATGAAAAAATTTTTAAATGTTTGAATTCGGGAATGTTATGTTTCGGATATTTTATAATTCGGTAATTTTCTGTCCCGAATTTTAAAATTCGGCAACATTATAAACTATCGAAAATTGAATTATTCAGGAATTATCCAATTTAGTAATTTTATTATTTGAGAATTATCCAATTCCATAATTCGATTATTCAGAAATTTTCTAATTCTTGAATTTTACCTTTAAGGAATTTCATAATTCATGAATCTTACTATTTGAGAATTTTGCAATTCGGAAATTTTATTATTAGATAATTTTATTAATCGGAAATTTTAATATTTGTAAATTGTGAATTTTATTTTGCGAGTATTTCCTAATTCGCGAATTTCATCATTCGGAAATTTTCCAATTCGGGAATTTTATTATTCTGTAATTTTATTATTGAAAAATTCTCCAATTCGGGAATTTCATTATTCGGAAATTTTAATGTTCGTAAATTGTATTTTTCGGGAATTTTATCATTCTGGAATTTTGTATTTCGCGAATGTTTGTAATTCGGTCATTTTATTATTCGAAAATCTAATTGTTCGGGAATTTTATTGTTTGGAAATTTTAATATTCGCGAATTGTATTCTTCGGGAATTTTATTATTTAGAAATTTTTATATTCGCGAATTTTATTATTTGGGAATATTCCGATTTGGGAATTTTATTCTGCGGAAATTTTATTATTCAAGAATTTTATTATTCGGGAATTGTTCAATTTGGAATTTTTATTTTTCGAACATTTTAATAATTGGAAATTTTATTATTCCGGAATTTCATAATTTTTGTATTTTTTCATTTGGGACTTTTATTATTCGGAAATCTTATTCAGGAATTTTATTTTGCTAGTATTTTGCAATTCGCGAATTTTATTACTCGAAAATTTTCCAATTGGGGAATTTTCGTATTCGTAAATCTTATAAATCGGAAATTTTATTAATCGGGTATTTTCAATTTGCGAATTTTATTATTCAGGAATTTTAATATTCGGGAATTTTAATATATAATGTTTCTAAACCTACTGTAGTAATTTGAAACAACAATGTTATAAAAAAATACATTTCTGGATAACATTTAAAAAAAATTATTGTTATTTTAAAATTAAACAATTTTACGTTCGGCAAAGTTATTAAATACATATTTTTTTATTTAATTAATAAGTTTGCATGACCTTTGAAATATCAATGCATTGTTAAGGATATTGAAATATTGTAGGTCTGCATTCTGCCTTATTGATTCTAAGGCGTTTCTAATTACCAATGCTAATTTTTGGTACTAGGTTTTGTTACTGCTGTATCAATTTATGATGCACTTATTATAAAAACTACTCCTGTTTATGGGGAGGACAGATTTGAAAAGTTATTTTCAATAATTGGTTTTGGTTTCACTTTTATCCTTCAATTATTATCCCCGAATAAATGAAAGCATGAATCGAAAATTTGAGGTTATAATCTAACTCCAAAGATACGAGAAGTTCGGGAACCAGAAACTCCAAATATACGAGCGTGGCGTTTAGATTTCGGGAGTAATGCGTGAGAACGCACACAAGTCTACGGCGCACACGCGCAGGCGCATGCCGAATTAAAAGTAAAACGCATTTGCGCACGCCTGACTGTTCAATAGGACAGAAGTAGAGAGAAAATTTTGCTTACTCGTTTGGAGTCAAGTGTAATTCCTGTGGGGTAAAACTGACCAACGCCAGTCATATTGTCTAGCTTTAGAAAAAAAAGCTTAAGGATTTTATTGTTATCTTATTTAATTCAAAATTCGTCTTTTTTAGTTAAAAATTCAATCTTTCGGTTTAGAATTCTTTAATTTAATTTAAAATTTGTCCTTTTCTCAAGTAAATTAATCTTTTTGTTTAATAATTGATCTTTTTTAGTTAAAAATTCAACTTTTCGTTTAAAATTCTTGAATTTTATTAAAAATTAGTATTTTTGTCAGTAAATCTACCTTTTTGTTTCAAAATTCATCTCTTTTTGTTGAAAATTCAAATTTTTCTTTGAGAATTCTTGAATTTTGTTACAAAATTGTTGTTTTCATGGGTAGAAAATTAATTTTTTGTTTAAAATTGCATCTTTTTGAGTTAGAATTTAAGCAATTTAACCATAAAAATTCTTTCTTTCCTAGAAACTGTACTTTTTTGTTGAGAATTCTTAAACTGAGAATTCTTAAAGCATCAGACCGGCAATCTGAAGGATCTGAACTCATATCCCAGCGGAGCTAGAGAGCGTTTTTTTCACAATCTTAAAAATTAATCAATATTTTAATAATATTGATTATGACCAAGTAGACAAAGAAAATTAACATCTTAAACTATTATTTAATTTCCCTGATCAAAAAACCTACATAAATGATGAAATTTGTTTAAAAAAGTTTGTTTCGGTAGAAAATTATTCTTTTTGTTTAATAAAATAATCTTTTTGGTATTAAATTAATGTTCTTGTTAACAAATTCATCTTTTCTAGTTTTTAATTAAACTTTTTAGCAGAGAATTCTTGAAATTTGTGAAGAAAAAAAATTTCGGTAGAAAATTAATATTTTTGTGTAAAAATTCATCTTTTTTATTTGAAAATTCAACTTTTTATTTAATAATGTCTGACGATTCAAAATTTTAGTTAAAACTGCGTCTCTGGTTGAAAATTCAACTACTTTGTTGAAAACGTCTTTTTTATGGAAAAATTACTTTAGTAATAAAAAATTTACCTATTCCACTTTTGGTCGAGAATGTTTCTTTTTTTATGTAAAAATTTAATTTTTTAGATAAAATTGGACCATTTTGTTAAATCTTCATTATTTTGTCTTAAAAGTTTGATAATTTAGTTTAAAAAATCAACTATTCTGTAGAATTTTTTTTTAAATTTAAAATTCTTTTTTTAAATTAAAAGTTGGAATATTCCATTTTTGATTCAAAATGTACCTTCCTTAGTTAAAAAATTCAAGAATATCTGGATTAATTCTCACATAAAATTCAATAAGACAAATTTCAACACTTACTCGGAAAATCACTTTTTTAATTTAATGTTTGATTTTTTACCGAATTTTATAATTCACTACGAGATCACGCAGACAACAGAGAGGGGGGGGGGGAATTTCCAAAATTGGTTACGTAGTTTGTGGATGATTCTTAGGCTGTGCAAAACCGATCGCGATTTTCCTTTCGACGGATTTTCAGTTGTTTCCGTCGAACGACAAACTTGCGAATGATTTATAATTGATTTTGAGTTACTGTCGTAAACTAGATCGGTCTGGACTGTCTCTAGATCGGTCAGTGGGGGAAGGAACTGCTTTCGGTCGTAAAAACACCTATGGACGTGCATTTGGTCGCATTTTGTAAAATTGAATTTTTCAGGCTTATAAGGTGTTTCTACGAGGCGTTACTTCCAAGTTATTCGATGATCTATCATTAAGCGATTTAATTAATTTCTAAAGTCCTTGGACTTCCATTTCTTGCAACTACTGCATTGTTTTTAATCAGAACTACATGAGTTGAGAGTTTGGAATTTTGTTTCCTCATAAAAATTCCAATGGATTATATTCTCCTGTAATTCTTCTCTTAGGTTTATTACTTATTCATGTGTACAATTTAACTATTTAGGATGTTTATTGATTAATTTGTTACCTTGGTTAAATCAATCTTTTCATTTTTTTAAATTATATTTTTTATTTTATTTTATCTGTTTCAGAAAAAAATTTATTTAAAAAAAATTATAATTCAGAGCTCCATCTGGTCTGTAAAGCCTTTCAGAAATTCTGTTATTCACCGATGATAATACAGATTCCTTGAAAAATTTGACTTGTAACACATGGTATATTATTGCGTGTTTTTCTGAAAAAGGATTCTTCATTCGATCTCTGTACTTGAATAGCAATCGAAAGTTCTGTGGTTCATTCCCAGCGGACCAAAAGGAGATCTTTTTTCAATAATAACTCCATTTAGTTAATTTGAAAAATTCCTGGAAAGAAAACCAATAATCTAACGACCAAATTTGGGCAACCGACGAAAAATATTCCCATTAAAATCTGGAAAAAAATTTCCTTTTCTTCATCGCCTAAAAAAGAAAAGAAAAACGTCATCTTATTTTAAGGAATTCTTCACATTAAATTGACTATCGGATATTAAAAAGTATTGTAAATTTGATTTTAATCTTATTTAAATTTCTTATACTTTAACTCCATCTATTCTGCAAAGACGTTAAGAAATTCAGTTATTTTCTGATAATAATACAGATTCCTTAAAAAAATTATTTATTTTTAGTATTATTTTTAACAGAGCTAAAATGAGCGATATCATTCTATGACATCATTTTAGTTGTAGTATTACTCTAATATTTTAATTTTTATTTTTATCTATGAGATTTTTTTTTAGAATTAACCTATTATCAATTAATCTTAAGTTATCTAATTTATTTGAATGCAGCTTCGCCTCTAATTAACCCTTGTCTCTTTATCTTTTTTCTTTTTCCAATTCCTTTTTCTGATTTATTTTTCGGTCTGAATGAGTTATGCTTTGTGTGAGTAAATGAGTATACACTAGGATGGTCCAAAAATGAATTGGAAAATTTTTTTCTCAAATTTTCATAGAGACGGGCCAAAAATCTGTTTAAATCCACAAAAAAGTCAATTTTTTTTTTTAACAAAAAATGATATTCACAGGTGCCTTAAAAACCCACGAAGTTTAACACGTATTTCCCATAAGAAAAAAAAATGTTTTTTTTGAATTTTATTAGAATATATCACATTTCAAATGTGAACACTAAAAGTCTGTTTTATAGGGTCCTAAAAACCCCATGAGTGAAAAATAGGTTTTACGACTTTTTGACGCTAATTATGACTTTCTGCGCTGTTTTCATTCAAATTGTTTTTGGCATACAAAAGACCATTTTATACTGACAATTTTATATTTAAATAAATTGTTTAAACAATTCAGTATTGTTTTTAGCAATTTTCTCATAGAAAAGAGTTAGAAAGTCGCAGTTTTTCAACAATTTTCAACTTATTCTTCAATTTTCAATTAAAGTTCATTAACTGTAACAAGAGTGATTGTTTAAACAATTACAAATTCTGTTAATAATATTTGTACAGAATAATGTTACAAAATTGCAGTTTTTATAAAATTTCACTTTAAGTCCAATTAAAATTAAAATGAGTTAAGTAATTAATGAGAGGAAAGAAAATTCATTCTTTAAACAATTAATTATTATTATTAATTTTTCATTTGAATTTTGTTTAAAGATTTACCAACTAGGTTTTAAAGTTGTACCACTTTCTTTAAAATTAAATGAATGTTGTTTCTTTCCTAAAAATTTAAGCTTTTGGTTTAGAATTCTTGAATCTTATTGAAAATCGGTCTTTTTTGTAGCAAATTAATATTTTTGTTTAAGAATTCATCTTTTTTAGTTTAAATTTCGACATTTTGGTCAAAAATTCACAAATTTTTTGAATATTTATATTTTTGGATGTCAGTTAATATTTTTGTTAAAAAATTCATCTTTCTTAGTTGAAAATTTAACTTTTTCATTGAGATTTCTTGCAATTTACAAAGAAAAAATTTTGTCCCGCTGAAAAATTAATATTTTTGTTTAAAATTTTATTTTTTTGGCTACAAATTTAACAGCTAGATTTTAAAGTTAAAGTACTTTCAAGAAATTAAATTTTTTTCTATCTTTTTGTTTGAATCTTCTGTTTGAAGATTCAGATTTTTTAATTCAAATTGTTTCTGGCTTATAAAAGACCATTTCAAAGTGATAATTAGATATTTACATAAAATGTTTAAAGAATTCATTATTGTTTTTATCAATGTTCTTATACAATAGAGGTAGAAAGTGCGGGTTTTTCAAAAAATTTCCATTTTTTCTCCAATTTTCAATTCGAAAAAACCGCAAGTTTTTAGCACTCATCTGTTCAAACAATTATTTTTGCTAAATCAAATTAATTATTAAGTCACACGTAATGAAAAATAGAAAGAAAGTTTAAAAGTCCGGAAAAAATGGCAACATTCTACCAACCATGCAAAGACAATATTTTGAACAATGATTATAAATTATATAAATAATTATTTTTCCTAACTTGCAGTAATTATTGTTTCACTCCAATTGAAAATTGTACCAAAAGCCAAAATTTCAGAAAAAAACGCATCCTTCTAGAATTATTCAAATAAAATATTATTAATGATAATACATTGTTTAAACAAATCATTTTCTTCATTATAATTAATTCTTTAACTTATTTTAATTGAAAACTGGGCAAAAAATAAACTTTTTTGATAGCTGAAATTGGACAATAAGTCGAAAATTTTTGGAACCATAATAAATTGTTTAAACAACTTATATAAAGATCTAATTATCAGTTTGAAATAGTCCCTTATGTGCTTTTTAATGTGTTTTAATCTTAAAATGCATCTATTTTTGTTGAAAATTCCTCTTTCTTGATGAATTCAAATCTTGTTGGTTTAGAATTAAAATTCTTCCTAGTTGAAATATCAAATATTTTATTTTTTGTTCAAAATTTATTTATTTGGTTTAATTTTCTTTTCGACTATTCATAATTTCAGTTGAAAATCCACAGATTACCGTAAAAATTCAAGTATTGATAACACTGAATTGTATATGCAGTTACCTTAAATAAATTAAAAAAATATTTTATAAATGAAATTAATTAAAAATTACAAATAAAAAAAAAATAAATTGAAATATCATAAAATTAGAAACGATTGTACTGATTACGCATCTTCAGATTCTGGCTGACCATACTCGTCCATATCTACTGCCAGACTGATGAAGACTGTCCAATAAACTCCGTCGAGTTTTATGACATTAATTAATTATACAATACGTTTAATTTGGTATTTAAAGTTCATAAATGGTGGTAATTTATTGACATTACCGCAATAAAATGAAGAATATTTTCATAAAACTCTAAACCAGCTTGGAATTTACAACAGAATAATATCACATTAAAAATATGAATAAATTGTAATAAATAGACACGACAATTTTTTAAAAATATATAACTGAATTCTCACAATTTTAATTAAAACATCGAAAAATTCAACAGAATTTTACTCATTTCTAACAGACTTCTTTTTTGGTCAAAAATTCAACCATTCGGTTGAAAATTTATCTGAGGTTAAAAATTTAGCTAAATCTTAAAAAATTTAATTATTTTGTTAAAAATGTTTGATTTTTACTTGAAAGTGTAACTATTTGGTTATAAATGATAATTAATCTTTTTTTCGTATATATACA
>NC_046664.1:11921781-11922848 GCF_010883055.1 Belonocnema kinseyi | reverse complement strand
GAGTAGGGGAGTCAAGTGCAAACCCTTGACGTTGAGCCTGACCAATAGGAGCCCGCTAACGAATGCCGTAACGTATTAAGCTGACCACGTAGGCCCCGGCGTGCGTGACTTTTAATAAGGCTACATTTTCATGTATAACATTTTATCTTATTAGGTATATTAAGAATTATTTTATCCTAAAATTAAAGAAGAAGAGAGAGAGAATGTTCAAGAATTTATACTAACACCCTAAATAACTTTAATAAGCAATTTCATAAAACAATTATTAATTTTTTATACGAATTTAAATTAACTCGTATCCAACCATAAAGAAAGTTTCTTCTTTATCGACTGAGATTATAAAATCAACGAGTTTAATCGACGGCAATACGCAAGCCGGCACACTAACCAACGCTCCTCATTTACCACTACCTTTTCACCCGTACCACTGCAATCGGAATACAGGGCATCTGCTTGTTCTTTATGATCGAATTCTTATTTCAATTTAAGCCTCTCTGCTTGTTATTTATAATCGTATTTTTATTTCAAGTTCGGAAAGAACATTTTAAAGCTTTCAAAGCATTTGAACGAGTATTCTGGACCATTAAATATATCTACCTGAGTACCTGCGGAGAATTTTTCCGAGCTTCTCAGAGCCTTGAGAATCTTTAGCATATACTCTGAGATTTCTATCGGTAGGGTTAGTATATTTTTAGTTATAAGTTAATGTTTAATCTATTATTTGTCATTAATATAAACATTAACATTAAGTAATATTTCTATAAAGCATGGATTTTGTTATTAAAGGCTCTCGCTGGTGGAAAATGCGATAACAACTTTTGAAATTTTGAGGTTAGGAATTAATGTTAGAATACAAAAGCGAACTGCTGTTCGCAGAATTAGATAATTTCGGCCATTTTAATGTCAATCTTCCGTATATATTTACAAATATCTACCAGATATTATTCTTTGCTATGGAAGGTAAAGAAAATGTACTACAAAAACTTTAAGAAAGTTAAGCTTTTACTGAAATTTTTCTTACAAGTTACACAAAGATTTCATTCAAATTTATAAAATGTTTGGTGAAA
>NC_046664.1:11920239-11921681 GCF_010883055.1 Belonocnema kinseyi | reverse complement strand
TGAAATCTCTAAACGATATTGTCGATTTCGATTGTCACACTACTCGATTTTCATTGCTATATGCGTGAGATACGAATTATTAATGGGTTAGAAAGAGTTGGAAAATATTGAAAAAATTGTCACGATTGCTCGTTCTTTGATAGCTACACGCGTGCGAAAGGGACACTCGTGAGTCGCCGTGAGTTAGACAGTAATGGAACGTTACACGCGTTTTCTTGAAGTTAAATGATCCCAGCGCAGCTGGCTTGATCTGCGCTTGCTTGGATTTGAGTGACGTTCTGTGACGGCTTGCGTATTGCCGTCGATTAAACTCGTTGATTTTATAATCTCAGTCGATAAAGAAGAAACTTTCTTTATCGTAAGATACGGGCTAATTTAAATTCGTATAAAAAATTAATAATTGTTTTATGAAATTGCTTATCAAGGCTATTTAGAATGTTAGTATAAACTCTTCAACATTCTCTCTCTCTTCTTCTTTAATTGTAGGATAAAATAATTTGCTTCATATACCTAATAAGATAAAATAGTATACATGAAAATATAGCCTTATTAAAAGTCACGTACGCCGGGCCTACGTGGTCAGCTTGATACGTTACGACATTCGTTAGCGAACTCCTATTGGTCAGGCTCAACGTCAAGGGGTTGCACTTGACTCCCCTACTCTAATGCTACCCTTGCACGTAATCCAAAAATGCAAGGTTATAAATATATGTGACTCGGGGAGGAACGGCAGATATCTTTCAATCGTCGATATTCATTGAACCCGCGTCACTCGAGATCTTAAATATTAAATATTATAATTTAGAAAGTAGAATCTAAAATGTATAAGTTTCGCGTAATTTAGTGTAGTCGTCGAATCTAATTTATATCTAACATTAAGTGAAGTTAGATATAGAATTTAATAATAATAATAATTAAAAAGTTTATATTAACTGTTGTGTGTGTATCCCATGGTAAAGTTTAAGGAATAAAGTTATTCATTTAAAATGACCTATTTAACTGGTGAGATTCTTCATTTCATCGCCTGTGATTAATATAAAGATTCAAATAACCGCGGTAGTTGATTTTCAAATCAACGCCAGTCAGCAGCGAACCTTAAGACTAGAAAAAGAATCCACCAATCAAAGAATAATTCTTTATATTATTCGGTGGATCCGAAAGGTAGGACGTAACATTTGGTGACAGCGTAACTGGATTTGCTGCGCCGCGGGAACTAAGTTCAAACGCCTCAATCTTTCCCGGTATAAGTAGATAATCTTGGGATAATTATGTTTAAGGCTCAAGACCCATGAGTACTGGAATTGGGAGAGTTCCAGTTAAAGTTTGAACCACCGAGAGTTCTGACATCCAGAGATCAGCACCGAGAGTTCTGACGTTCAGAGATCAGCACCGAGAGTTCTGACATCCAGAGTTTAGCATTAAGATGTTTCACAGCTGTGAAA
>NC_046664.1:11918323-11920229 GCF_010883055.1 Belonocnema kinseyi | reverse complement strand
TCGTGATATGACAAATTAAATTCTCCCCTTTGCTAAATTGAGGTAAAGTAAGAAAACAGATATATTTAATTCTAGGTGATGGTGTTTAACAGTTCTCAAGGCAGGAAAATAATAGAAAATTAATCGGAAATCAGGAAATATCAATTATTTGAGAATGTTATAATTTATAAAATATGAAGTATAAATGCTAACAAATTTTTACTAAAAGTCTTTGCGTTCTATTCTGATTTTAAGAAAATGATTAAACCTTGAAGTCATGGTTATCATAGAGAGTAAAAGTATCTTAAATTCAAAATAATAATCTTTCGTAAGTATAATTGAAGATTTTTAAAATTATAACTAATTCTCTTGGGATTGTGTGCATTTCATCTAAGAATTCGAGTTTTAATAACTAAATTATTCACTATTTTGAAATGACCTGTCAATAAAAATGGACATTGGCTGAAATTTATAAATCTCACGAGGAGGATTATAATCAACCTAAATAATAAAAATCAAGTGTAATGACATTTTATTTTTAAGAATTAAAATTTTTTTAATACATAATTGCGATACAATGAGTAATTAAATAACTAGAAAAACAGACACAATCGACTGATATTAAGTTTTCAATATTACACCTTGAGTACTGACTGAAACTAAAATGCCTGTTACACGACGTGCTGGAAGGGTCGCCAAGCTTGGTGAACCTGTAGCCAATAAAGAAAAGGTGATCAGAGTTAATACTGATCCCCTGAGCGTTAGAAGCGTAGCAAGCGAAACAAACTTTGATAATATCGTTTCTGGAGATAATAATGGTATCGCAAGAGCCCCACTAAATCAAATTGCATCTACTTCAAACCGTTCAGTAGGAACAATGAGTTTGATAGGCGGGAATGATTTGTGTAATGGTGGCGAACGCAGTTTCGCGGTTCCCGTTCAAACTTACCCGCAAATAAGTCCCTTCATTTCTTTAGCTAGTACCTCTGATCCTTCGAAGGTTTCTAAAATAGTACAAGACATTATTCCCCAATTTGAAGGAACAAATATGTCAGTCAAAATGTTTGTAGAACACTGCCGAACTGCCATGTCGATGATCAGCCCTTTAGAAATGCCTTATTTGACAATGTTAATTAGGACAAAAATTACCGGTGAAGCTCGAATCCATATTCAGGATCGTATCAATATGAGGTTAGAAGAAATATTAAAAACATTATAGCAAATATATTCTCCTCAAGAAGACTCAAGTCAATTATTACAAGACTTGACTAACGTTAAAAGATAGGCTAAAGCATCCATTCCTGAATACGGAGCTCGAGTGAATCAAATTTTAAATAAGTTAACATCTCAAATAATGGAGAATACTCCAAATGACAAAGCCGTAGGAATTTGTGAAGCTCATCGAGCGATTTCGGTTGGGAATTTTCTCCGCGGCCTTGATAAAGATGTTTATTAGCAAATTAGGGACAACGATATTGCCACTTTAGAAAATGCTATTGCTCTTGCGAACCAAGCCAATCTCCAGTGGAAAAGTTGGAATAGAATTCATGAGAACGATGAAATTAAAATTTCGGAAAATTTAAGAAAAATCGAACGTACCGAAATTCCTAATAGGCGAGTCACATATATTGAAGGTAGAACCGAACAAAAATTTAATAATGAACAAGAACGAAGACCCGTACAATGTTATGGATGCAATGAATTTGGGCATATCCAACGCTACTGTAAAAATATTTTAAAAATTGTAAAAGAGAAAGAGAGAAAGAAATGTACTTATTGTAGTCTACCAGGTGTATACATATGAAACCGGTATTTTTGCAAGAATAAACACATTTATTTCAAGAGAATGATAACAAATATTTTATTCAAAGTATGGGCCCTCGCTGGCTACACATTTTGTCCACCTCTCAGGCAATTTATGGATACC
>NC_046664.1:11914904-11918223 GCF_010883055.1 Belonocnema kinseyi | reverse complement strand
ACGCCAATTAGCACAAATGGTAAGTTCCGACAGTGCCTACAAGTGTGCCTACTGGCCGCTAGATGGCAATACCGGTTTCATATGTATACACCTGGTATCAAGTCATTTTATCCAAGATTGTAGATTTGAATAAAGACACGATAATGAACTTGAAAGATTGAAGAGGAAACGCGAAGAGAATTTTTTAAACTCCCAGCAGAGTCGTCAAAACGTAGATGGCGAGTAGAACTTTTTGAGTATAACTACGATATCGTTTATAAACCAGGTAAAATTAATAGCAATGCAGATGCCTTATGCAGGAACCCTCATAATTTAGAGGAGAGAGAAGGCTCTCTCCCTCTAATGTTGATGGATGATCATGTTTTGCGTACGCGAACTCCTACCATGCTCGTCTGTTATCATAACAGGATGAAGAGAGTCCTGAAACGGAAGCTTGTGTACAAGCATTGTTAGGAAGGATTTTTCTGAGTAGGGTGAACCCCAACGCAGGCAAGATAATGCTGCCGTATGTTAGCTGGCAGTTGGCCAAAGATCCTAGGGGCAATGGTAACCCGGCCAGTGTCTCAATAGAGGAAAAGGAGGACAATGGTAATCTGGCCATTGTCTTCAAAAAAATATGAGGCTGGAAATAAGACCTCACAAAAAACAAAAACTCAGGTACCCCAAGATCAGAGCGTTTTTGGTGATTTTTACCACTACAATCTAGGGGGATTGAGATCCTTTGGTCATCGATGCCTAAAGATGTTAGGGATTTATACGGAATCGGGGTACCCAGTCCCCAGTAACTCTGTTGAGGTAGATACTGATGTCCTATTCAGACCTACTCTCATCGGTTCCAGTATGGTCAACGAGCATCTGCCTGAAAATATCAGGAGTTATCCTGCTCCTCTGATAAAAGAAGCGGCCGATCATCAGAAGATCGGCTCTATTACAGCCACCAACTCTTTTGTTGGTGAAGCCACCAACTCTTTTGTTGGTGAAGCCATCAACTCTGTTGTTGATGAAGCCCTCACTTTAAGATTGAGTGAGGATGGTTGCGGAAGGGCTATTCCTATCTCATAGGAAAGTTTCATTCAAATTAGTAAAGTAACTCATATAGAATCTAATCCTCAAATAAAAGGTATCAGTTGCTTGTCATATTCCAAAGATAAAATAATTATGGGTAAAAGAAACATTGCTTATTTTGTGCCTTTGATGGACTTTTAAAATCCGAAAATAATGAGGAATTAATCAAAAATCAGTTATTCGATATAGGAAGTTTTAAAAAGGAAAAACCAAAGTTAGGCGATACCATGGTTTACTCTAAAAATATAGGTATATCTTCCGTATGGTCGTTATAAATAAAAAAGATGATAAAGTATTCCTGAATTCTATTTTTAGTGCAATACTGGCATTAAAGACAGCCATGAAAACATTAAATGTCAAATGTGTCAAAATCTCAAATAAAGGAAATCAACTCGATTTTATTTCTTGGATTTCAATTGAACAAACTTTAAAAACAACATTTTAAAAACTTCCTAACTTGCACTTTCACTTAACACACTCTTACACTGGGTGTGACCACTAGTAAGAAAACAAGGGATTATATCTTTTTTCTTTTTTTTATATTAAAAAAGGGCTATTTTCAAAACTAGCCCTTTTAGCAACACGTTTTAGAGGACTGTTGACAGTTTTCTCAGCCACCATTACTTGCCCCTATCCCCGCGCTCCTCCTCCTGGTCATACACCATGGATCTTGAATCTAGAGAGAGCTGACCCTCAATACCGTCATGTTTAATGAATTCAAATTTCGTCATATTACAATTCCATGATAATCTTGTCAAACAAAAATAAGGGATAAGGTGTGACGGCTTGCGTATTGCCGTCGATTAAACTCATTGATTTTATAATCTTAGTCGATAAAGAAGAAACTTTCTTTATCGTAAGATACGGGTTACTTTAAATTCGTATAAAAAATTAATAATTGTTTTATGAAATTGCTTATCAAGGTTATTTAGAATGTTAGTATAAACTCTTCAACATTCTCTCTCTCTTCTTCTTTAATTGTAGGATAAAATAATTTGCTTCATATACCTAATAAGATAAAATAGTATACATGAAAATGTAGCCTTATTAAAAGTCACGTACGCCGGGCCTACGTGGTCAGCTTGATACGTTACAGCAGTCGTTAGAGAACTCCTATTTGTCAGGCTCAACGTCAAGGGGTTGCACTTGACTCCCCTACTCTAATGCTACCCTTGCACGTAATCCAAAAATGCAAGGTTATAAATATTAAATATTATAATTCAGAAAGTAGAATCTAAAATGTATAATATCCGCGTAATTTAGTGTAGTCGTCGAATCTAATTTATATCTAACATTAAGTGAAGTTAGATATAGAATTTAATAATAATAATAATAATAATAATTAAAAAGTTTATATTAATTGTTGTGTGTGTTTCCCATGGATTAATGTGTAAAGTTTAAGGAATAAAGTTACTCATTTAAAATGACCTATTTAACTGGTGAGATTCTTCATTTCATCGCCTGTGATTAATAAAAAGATTCAAATAACCGCGGTAGTTGATTTTCAAATCAACGCCAGTCAGCAGCGAACCTTAAGACTAGAAAAAGAATCCACCAATCAAAGAATAATTCTTTATATTATTCGGTGGATCCGAAAGTTAGGACGTAACACGTTCATTTGCTACGGTGCGCATCTGCACTTGATTTTTAAATACGTACGCGAACTAGAGCCAATAAGCGACGCACTGTTCAAGCATGCGCAAGTATTTTTGGATCACTGTTGGGAATAATAATCGAATCAAATTTCGAGGTCGATAATACTAATTGTTACGTCCTACCTTTCGGATCCACCGAATAATATAAAGAATTATTCTTTGATTGGTGGATTCCTTTTCTAGTCGTCAGGTTCGTTGCTGACTGGCGTTGATTTGAAAATCAACTACCGCGGTTATTTAAATCCTTATAATAATCACAGGTATTGAAATTAAGAATCTCACAAGTCAAAATGTCATTTTAAATTAATAACTTTATTCACTAACTTTGCACATTAATCCATGGGACACACACACAACAGTTAATATAAACTTATTATTATTATTATTATTATTAAATTCTATATCTAACTTTACTTAATGTTACATATAAACTATATTCGACCACTACACTAAGTTACGCGAAACTTATACATTTTAGATTCTACTTTCTAAATTATAATATTTAATATTTAAGATCTCGAGTGACGCGGGTTCAATGAATATCAACGATTCAAGGATATCTGCCGTTCCTCCCCGAGTCACATATATTTATAATCTTG
>NC_046664.1:11890321-11914804 GCF_010883055.1 Belonocnema kinseyi | reverse complement strand
ACATTAACTTATAACTAAAAATACACCAATGTTACACTAACTTTACTCAATATCAGAAAAGTACTATAAAACTCCTTGTACTTGACCTTCACAACAAAACAGGTGTATAAAATGTATAGGCTTCCAATGTTTTATGTGCTTTTAAATAATAAATGGTTTAAGAAATGTGGGATTGAATGAATTATGTTCAGGTTTATGGACGGATCGGGTCTTCATATTTATATTTCTAACAAAAAACAAAAATTTTCAACAAAATACGGGAATTTACAAACAAATAATTCCATTTTGAACAAAAAGAAATCAAGTTTCAATAAAAAAAATATCAAATTTTAAACAAAAATAGAATAATTCAGTTTTTAGTATATAAAACTTAATATTCAATAAAAAAATGAAATTTTCTGCAGGTTATTGAAAATTTCAACTAAAACAGGCGAATTAGACAGCAAATAGTAAAAGTTTTAACAAAAACGATGAAATTTCAATCACAAAGATTAATTTTCTATTTAAAAACATCTATTTTAACAAATAAACATATAATAGAATTTTAAATCGAAGTACAATAATATATAAATTATTCAAAATAAGATAGAATTCACTTAAATTCAGGCAGGTTCTACATATTATATAGCAGAATCTTTCAGAAATTAAAATTTTTTTATAGTAAATTATGCAAGACGTTTTTTCTGATATGAGACAAAAAAATGGAATTTGGACATCTATGTTAAGAATAATAAAAACAGATTAATTCTTTAACCATAAAATAATTTTTAATAGAAAAGATGAAGTTTCAATTAAAAATATCAAATTTTAAACAAAAATAGAATAATTTAGTTTTTAGTTTATAAAAGTTAATATTCAATCCAAAAAATGAAATTTTCTACACTTTATTAAACATTTTAATTAAAACAGATGAACTTGACACTAAATAGTAAAAGTTTTGACAAAAAAGATGAATTTTTAATTAGACAAAATTTGTTAAAAACAAATAATAGAATTATCAATTAAATTAATTTTCATTGCAAGAAAAATATTATAAAAAGAATTTAAAATAAAATAGAATTTACTTATAACCAGGAAGTTTCTACACATTATTTAGCAGAATCTCTCAGCGATTAAAATTCTTTTATAGTAAATTACGCAAGACGTTTTTTCCGATCTGAAACAAAAAAGTCGAATTTGAGCATCTATGTTAAGAATAATGAAAAACAGATTGATTTTTCACCCATAAAATAATTTTTAACCAAAAAAAATGAAGTTTTAATTAAAACAGATGAACTTGACACCAAATAGTAAAAGTTTTGACAAAAAAGATGAATTTTCAATTACAAAGATTAATTTTCTATTAAAGAAAATCTTTTTTAACAAATAATAGAATTATTAACTAAATTAATTTTCAATGCAAGAGCAATATTATAAAAAGAATTAAAAATAAAATAGAATTTACTTATAACCAGGCAGGTTCTACACGTTATTTAGCAGAATCTCTCATCGATTAAAATTTTTTTATAGTAAATTACGCAAGACGTTTTTTCCGATCTGAGACAAAAAAGGCGAATTTGAGCATCTATGTTAAGAATAATAAAAAACAGATTCATTTTTCACCCATAAAATAATTTTTAACTAAAAAGATGAAGTTTAAACAAAAAATATCAAATTTTAAACAAAAATAGAATAATTCAGTTTGCAGTTTATAAAAGTTAATATTCGATCAAAAAATGGAATTGTTTACAGATTATTTTAAATTTTAATTAAAAGAGATGAACTTGACACCAAAGAGTAAAAGTTTTAACAAAAAAGATGATATTTCAAACACAAAGATTAATTTTCTATTTAAAAAAATTGTTTTAAACAAATAATAGAATTTTCAACTTAATTAATTTTCAATGCAAGAACAATATTGTCAAAAGTATTTAAAATAAAATAGAATTCACCTAAAATCAGGCTGGTTCTACACATTATTTAACAGAATCTTTCAGCGATTAAAATTGTTTTATAGTAAATTATGCAAGACATTTTTTTCCAATCTAAGACAAAATAATTGAATTCGGACATCTATAGCATAAAAAACAGATTAATTTTTTACTCATAACATTAATTCTCTACAAAAAAAAAACGATTAGTTTTCAACCAACAATGATATAATTACAATTTTCCTTAGGCATTAATTTTTAACAAACAAAAAAAATTAGGAAAATAGTTCAATTCTAAATAAAAAAGATAAGATTTTAACAAAGAAAAATAATTTTCTACCAGAAAAACGAATTTTCAAATGAAAAAATTAATTTTTAATTTAAAATATAATTTTTCATCCTAAAATTGTTCAGTTGAATTTTTAATCAATTTTTAACAAAATAGTTGAACCCTAATCATAAAGATCAGTTTTCACACAAATAGTGGAGTTTTCAACTAAAAAGGATAAATTTTTAATTAAAAATATAAATATATAAAACCAGGAATAGGATAATTCCTTTTTAGTTAAAATAATTAATATTTAACAACAAACAATTAAATTTCAACAAATAAATTGAAATTTTACTAAAATAGATGCATTTTATGATACATAAATAGTTGCACTTTTAAGCAAACTGATATATTTTCAACCAATAAATATCCATTTTTAATTCCAAATTTCAGTGTTTCGCCAAAAGCGGGATAGTTAAATTTTCAGTTAGAGAATTTAATTTTTACCAAAAAAAAAACGGAATGTGTAACTTAATAGTTTTTTTCTCAATCACAAAGATGAATTTTCAAACGAGAAGACTAATTTTCTACCGAAATAACGAATTTCCATTGAAATATGTGCATTTTCAAACCAAAGGTTTGAATTTTCAACTACAAAAGATCAATTATTAACTTCAAATATCAATTCTCTACCCAAAATGATATAATCCAATTTTATCTTACATTAATTAATTTTGGACTAACTTTGAAGGAAATTTCAACAAAATAGTTAAATTCTCAATTAAAAAGATAAATTTTCAAGGAAGTAGTTTTATAGTTCTAACAAAAAACACAAACTTTCAACAAAATACATGAATTTTCAAACAAATAATTCCACTTTTAACTAAAAAAGATCAAGGTTCAATAAAAAATATCAAATTTTAAACAAAAATAGAATAATGCAGCTTTTAGTTTATAAAAGTTAATATTCAATCAAAAAATGAAATTTTCTATAAATTATTTAAAATTTTAAACAAAACAGATGAATTTGACACCAAACAGTAGACACAATGGTGGCCTATATCAGAGAATTTTATTAAATCTATGAAAAGTACACAATATCTTGTAAGTACGCAGTTTTACAAATGGAAGCAGTATTTTTGATTAATATCTTAGTTGTGAACTAATAAAAAATGAGAATCACTTATTTTTAAATTTAAATTTTGTTTAATTTTATGAAGAACTATTGATAAATCTTGCAGTAATCTTAAAACATTATTTTATTTTAAAGAAGTGCAATTAATGAGAAAACAATACCAATGTAATCGAAAAAGTTTTGTCATCAATTTTTTATTTAATAAAACCATTTTCAATCGAAAAAGTTGTTTACAAATGATTTTTTCAGTGACGTGTATGTAATTATATTAAAAATTTTATTATTTCATTCCTTTTTTTGTAATTTTTCAGATGATCTGTTTATACGAAATTTATCACTATAAATTGTAAGAAACCTTATACAGATGTAAATTGTTTTCATTCAAATTAATTTTCCATCCAAGAACAATATTATAAAAAATATTTAGAATAAGATAGAATTCACTTAAAATCAAGCAGATTCTATACATTATTTAGCAGAATCTCTCAGCGATAAAAATTATTTCATAGTCAATTATGCAAGACGTTTTTTCCCATATAAAGCAATAAAAAGTCGAATTTGGACATCTATGTTAAAAATAATATAAAAAAGATTCATTTGTTATCCATAAAATTAATTCTCTCAAAAGACGATTAGTTTTTAACCAATAATGGTATAATGAAAATTTCCCTTAAAGAAATTAATACATAGTTGAAGTTTCAAACAAACAGATGAATTTTCAACCAAGAAGATTAATTTTATATAAAAAAAGACGATGTTTGAAACCAATAATTGATTCTTCAACACAAAAGTATCAATTTGTAATTCAAAATTTCAATTTTTTACCGAAAGTGGGAGAGTTAAATTTTTAGTTAAAGAATTTAATTTTTAACAAAAAAAAACGGAATGTGCAACTTAATAGTTTTGTTCTCAATGACAAAGATGAATTTTTAAACGAGAAGACTACCGCAATAACGGATTTTCATCGAAATATGTGCATTTTCAAACCAAAGAGTTGAATTTTCAACTAAAAAAGATAAATTTTTAATTTCAAATATCAATTCTCTACCAAAAATGATATAATCCATTTTCATTTTACATAAATTAATTTTGGACTAACTATGAAGGAATTTTCAAAAAAATAATAATTGAACCCTCAATGAAGAAAATGAATTTTCAACCGCGAAGAATAATTTACCTGTTTAAAAAAACGGTTTAAAAAAATTATATTTTTAACAAAATAAGATCAATTTTTTTAAAATATCCTTTTTCTATCAAAAATGGTATAATCGACTTTTCTCTTAAAGAAATTAGTTTTTCACAAGAAGCGAATTTTTCATGTAATAATAGAATCCTCGAAACAAAGATAAAATTTCAATTAAGCAGTTTATTTTTCTACCAAAAATCACGAATTTTCAACAAAATTCTGAATTTCGAAATACTGCATCAAAACAGATAAATTTATTTTCAAATAGTTCAATCTTTAACGAAAAAAGGTCGATTTTAAATCAAAAGAATTAATTTTCTACCAAAACATAAAAATTAAAAAAATTTTATTATTAAGTACAAAAGGTGAATTTTTAATTTAAAATATCAATTTCGAACCAAAAATAGTAGAATCGAAATTTCTTTTAAACAGATTTGTTTTTCACAAACTGAAAAGGATTTTTTTTAAATAACTCAATCCTTAATGAAAAATATTAATTTTCAACCAATAATATTACGTTTCTACAAAAAATTACGAATTTTCTACAAAATCTAGAAAGTTTCAAACAAACATATGATTTTTACCTAAAAAATATCATTTTTTAACCAAAAGTAATATAAGTAGATTTTATCGTTATAGAAATTAATAAAAAGAAATTTGAAGAAAATAGTTGAATTTCCAATCAAAAAGGTTCGTTTTGAACAGAAACAGATAAAGCCTCAATTATGAACTTAGCATTCAACGAAAAATTAAATAGTTCAGTTCTTAGTTAAAAAAATAATTTTCAACTTAAAGAAGTGCAATTAAAAAATAGCTGAGTTCTCTACCAAAACATATTGCAATTAAAAATATCAATACTTTTTTAACCAAAAATGGAAAGTTAAATTTTCACTTCGATAAATTAATGTTGAAAAAAAAGAATTTTCAGAAAAATGATTGAATCCTAAATCAGCAAAAAGAATTTTCAAACAAGAAGATTAATTTTATACTAAAAAATGTGCCCGCCTGGCGGGCACATTCTCATCGCGCGCTGCGCGAGCGGCTCACTTTGTTTGCAAGTTTGAGCGCGCCTAAGGCGCGCGACTGTTGGTTCGCGCTCGACGATGTATTCATCTCGCGCTTCGCGCTCGACGCTGCATTTGTCTCGTCCTTTGCGCTCGGTCTTTGTATTTGCCCCACATTTGTGCTCACGAACCAAACATCGACAACTGTAATTTGGTGATTGTGAATTCTCCTTTGTTAAAGCTTCTTCGGCTGTAACGAACACATTCTCATCACGTATCTTGTGCTTTGCACTCGATTTTGTCAAAAATGTTAACTTTTCTATATTATGTTTAACACTTCTGTATCAAACTTATAATACATTTATTCAGATCATTTAGCGATAGAAAGTTTTCACATAAAACTAATGTCTTCTCATTATGATGAGAATGTAATAATACTTCATGTTTGTGCGACAAAAATTTGAATTTTCGATTTTTTAACAAAATTCAAAAAGTTGTTATGATAATCGTGTAGGTCTTTGAAAACTAATATTTTTCTTTTGTTGCCTTTTCTCATGTGGTGCATTGAATGACCTAGAATAGTCATTTTCGTTTTTATTATTATTACTTTTTTAAAGTTTGGAAACTCTGGTAATTTTGTTGTTATCAAAAAAATTCATCAAGATAAATTGTTCATATTTTTGTGCACTATAAACAGCACTATATGAAAATTTCAAATCTTAAAGAAGTGGTCTTAAAAATTTTGAAAATGCTCCAAATTATTGCATTTTTATTTAAAATAGCTGGCTAACGAAATCGTCCTTTCTTTTCATATCATTATAAAGTGTGTCAAAGGGAAATTCAATAAAATAATTACTTCAAATGTTACTGTGTTTACAGACTACAACGACAACGACGATAATGACAAGGCCGACAGACAGACGTCATCGTAATATCGGTTTCTTTGGGAATTAGAGATTCTCGAAAAGTTAAAATTTTAAGAAATCCGCGAGAGTCAGTTTTCCCATAAAACAATACCTTCTTATTATGATGAGAATGTAATAATTCAGTATTTTTTGTGCGATTAAAAGATGAATTTTCGATTTTTTTTTAATTATAAAACCTGTTATGATGACCTTGTAAGTTTTTCAAAAAGTAACGTTTTCCTTTTCTTACCTTTTTTTATATCGTGCGTTGATTGGTTTAGAATTTTCACTTTCATTTTGTAGTTTGAAAAAGCCATAACTGTAATAATTTTCTTGTTATCAAAAAAATCCATCAAGATAAATTGTGAACATTTTCGTGAGCTATAAATAGCCGTACGTGGAATTTAAAAAACTTTCGCCCTCAAACCTGTGTGCCAAAGCCCAATTCGATTTAGTTAGTCGGTCCAAAGACATCCAGTATACATACGACAACGACAGACATACCAACCTGAAAACTTTTTGTTCCTTCTGAGGAAATCTCAAAACGTCGATATTTGATGGAATCCGCGAAAGTTATTTTTCGTATGAAACCAATACCTTCTAATTATAGTGTGAATGTAAAAAAGCGCGTGCCCTATCAAAGAAATGTGAAAATCAAAATTTTAGATTTTATTTAGGCAAACCATTTTTTTATTATACATTTTACTGTACCGAGTACCGTCTTCCACACATTTAGTTTGTTTATTTTTTCGCAACTTGTGTCAAAAAGTGATTCAATATGAGTTTGTAGTTTTTCCAGTGCGTGTAATTTGAGCTTTTTCATTTTCTTCGTATCTTGCATAGTTTAACCAAAAAAATGGAATTTGTGGATTTTTTATTATTTTGGTAGGATCAAATTTGGAATTTTCAACTTTTCGACCAAATTAAAAAAGTTGTTATCATAATCCTGTAGGGCCTTCGAAAAGCAAAGTTTTTCTTCTTTTGACTTTTTTTCATATCATGTGTTGTTTGGCTTAAAATGTTCATTTTAGTTTTTTTTTTGATTTTGAAAATGCTCTAACTCTGATGATTTTCTATTTATAGAAAAAAGTCACAGAGATAAATTGTTTGAGTTTTTAAGTACTATGAACAACCGTACATAGAATTTTTAAATCTTGAAAAAATGTGGTTTCAAACATTTTTGGTAATTTTTAATTTTTCAAAAAAAGTCATTAAGATAAGTTGTTCAACTTTTTGTATGTTATAAATAAACCTACATAGAATTTTGGAATTTTCAAAAAAGTGGTCCAAAAAATATTCAAAATGTGCCCACTTTTTGAATTTTTATCCAAAGTGGCTGGCTAACGAACTTGACCTTTAGTTTAGGACACTAAACGAGTGTGCCAAAGGGCAATCTAATAGATTAAGTTTTTCGAAAGTTATCGTGTTCGCATTGACAGAGAGAGATGCAGACATACATACATACATACAGGCATACAGACAGACGAATTCGTAAAAACCTGTTTTTCGGTTTCAGGGGGTCTCAAAACGTGGACATTTGACAAAAACTGGAGAGGTCAAATTTTACACAAATCTAATACTTTCTCTGATGAGAATGTAAAAAGACGAATTTTTAACAAAATCCATAAATTTTTAAATAATTAGTTAGATTTTTAACTAAAAAGCTTAAACTTTAATTTAAAAAATTACCTTTTCACCAAAAATTTCATAGTTTAATTTTCTGTTGAAATAAATTAATTTTCAACAAAAAGAAGTGTTATAAAAATTATTTCAAAGGAAATCGAATCCATTTACTATTCGGCAAATTCTGCAATTCAAGTCTTTGAATCGATCAGGAAGGAAATTTTGTTGTTTTCAGATTAAATTTTGAGAAAACTATTTTTTCGTCATAAAAAAATTATATGTTCAAAAAATTAATTTTTAACCAATAAGATTAATGTTGTACAAAAAAGACTAATTTTGAACCAATTACTTGATTTTTAAACTACAAGGGAACAGTTTTTTAAAAATTTTTTGTTGAAAATGTTCAACAATTTAGATGCATTTTTTATGTCTTGACTGAAATTGTTTCTTGGTTAAAAACTCATCTCTTTGGGTAGAAACTTGATTTTCTAACTGAAAATGAACACAATGAAAATGGATCCCTTAAAGTTTAAAATTCAACTGCTTTTTAAAACTTGCCTTTTTGGGTGGCAAACTCTACAATTTTTTAGATATTTTATGAAATTGATCGCATGAGCTAATGTTGGAGAGACTTATCCAAAATTTTCAGGGAAGAGTTTACCGAGTGGCAACGAGCAAAATTGTGGTGTAAAAATGCAAAGTTCATTATTTAAAGAATATGATTATCATCAACGTAAGCTAAAAAATCATTGGAAATGCTATTCATCAATATTAGATGTAAATTAATTTAAAAAAAAAACGAAAAAAGCTCATTTGGAATAAAATAGTTCATTTTCTACCTAAAAATAAAGAATTCGTTGAAATCCTATTATAAAAGATTAATTTCAGTTTCAGATACATAACTCATCCCTTGATGTCTTGTATTATTTTATACTAATATTTTGCGACATTCATTAAATATGTATAACATAGAAAAGATAGGCTGTTCATTTATTTTTGTTCATAAAAAGATAAATAGGCGCGCGCCGTGGCGTGCGCAAGACTACTGGTATATATATCCAGGGTGGATACGCTGGGGCTTACATACATGGCGAGTTGAATGCTACCCGAATTGCACAACAGCAGAGGAGAAGCCGTTATACAGGGGTATTTTCATATTTCGCGTCTTTAAAGTTTTATTCGGATCGGCTATTCGGTCAAGTCCGTGCATCTTCGGATCAAGTTTATGATAGTTTCCATGGTTGCGTTCGAAACTTCAAACGGATACAAGTGTCAAAACAATATAGGTTATGCTATATAGTAATTACTTCATTTTTTTTCTGTGCCAATAACATTATAGAATAGCTGCTAAGTGACAAATATTATAAAATAGTAATAATATTCTGTGCTTCTAGTGGGCGAAGAGTGAATGGTGTTTAACGTTTATTTTTACAGCATAAAAAAGGTATGTTATGAATAGACAGGATATGAAATATTATAACAGTGAATGAATTATTACATGCGTAAACTTTAAATTATCATTGCCCACATTTACGAACAGCGATTAGGGCAAACAGGTGAATCTGAACATAACCGTTTGAAGTTTCGAACGCAACCATGGAAACTATCATAAACTTGATCCGAAGACGCACGGACTTGGCCGAATGGCCGATCCGAATGCAACTTTAAAGGCGCGAAATATAAAAATACCCCTGTATAATGGCTTCTCCCCTGCTGTTGTGCAATTCGGGTAGCATTCAACTCGCCATGTATGTAAGCCCCAGCGTGTCCACCCTGTATATATATACTACTTGGTTAACAGTTAAAATTCGGTGTTAAAATTGGTTAGAGTGGAACCGTTTTTGTTCAAAAGTTCAACATTTTTTTTTTAATTCATCATTCTAGGATGGAAATTAAAATAAATGGTTCTAAAATCATTTATTTGCTTATAGATTTATCTCCTTTGGTAGAAAATCCATCTTTTTTGGTAAAAAAATTCCTGTTTGAAAATTCAACTGTCTTCTAGAAAATTCGTCTTTTCGGCTGGAAGATTCGAATATTTCGTTGAAAATACAACTGTTTGTGGTTAAAGTTAATTCTTTTTTGTTTGAAAATTTAAATATTTGCTTCACATTTTGTCATCGTAATTTTTTCGGTTTGTTAAGAAGTCAACTATTTGTTTAAAAATTCACCGTTTTGGTGAGAAATTTTTTTGTTTGTTAAAAATTCAACTGTTTTGTTAAAAATTGATATTTTAGGTTTAAAAATGGAAATATTTTGTAGAAAAATCGTTTTTTTGCTTGAATTTTTAACAGTGTGGTAGGAAATTTAACTACATAGTTCAAAATTAAATTTTGTATTAAAAATTGATATTTTCGGTTAAAAAGTCCAACAGTTTTGCAGAAAATTTATCATTTTGGCTTCTAAATTAATCTTATTGTCTTGCAAATTAATATATTTTGTATTAATATTGCATCTCTTTCGACAGAAATTTCACCTTTTTGTAGGGAAAAGTCAACTATTCGGTTGAAAATTAATCTTTTTTGGTGAAGTATTCAACTATTTTGTTAGAAATTGAAAAAATAAAAATCTCAAACCCCTTCCAACCTTAAGTTCCCCTCCTCTAACCAAATTTAACTTTAGGTGTGTGATTGGAAAATTGAAGTAGTTAGTATGCTTCCAAATATATTATACAAATTATTATTGCATAGGTCGATATTTTATTTGAACAATAGAATAATACAAGCTTTACATAATTTTACACACACCTAAGAACTTCCTACTTTTTAAAAAAAATCCATATCTTCTTATTTTCTTTCTTGGGCACTCCAAACTGAGGTAAACTTTCCGTAGTGAATCGAAGATATATCTGGCGGACTCTGCTAGGGGCAGCACTTTGCAGGCATGGGACCACGAAAAGCTTACCTCACTTTGGATCAATTTTTATTTTTAAAAACTTTTAAAATTCATAATTTAATCCAAAACATGAAATGAAACTTTACCCTCAGTATTTGTGGACAAAATTGAGGTCCTCGCAATAAGAATCGCGAAATATCATGGAAATTATGAAAAAATGGCAAAAATCAGAAACTCTGGTCATCCCAAAACTTGGAGATTTTTATTTACATTTATTCTAGTTTTTCGACTTGTAAAAATAAATATTGTTTAACATTATTTCCAATCATCACTTAAGTTTGTCGAGGAACTGAATTGCGTTAATAACTTGAATGTACACGTTATACGAATGGATTTGCTTGCATGCAAACACCAATGCGAAAGTCGAATGAGCAAAACGAATGCATGTCCCGACCACGTTAGTGTCACGTGCTGAAAAGCAACAGGCGTGTCACGCACTTCTCACTCAACAAACAAAGAAAATAAGACCAAATTGCTCTATAATTCACAGTCTCTAGAAAAATCTTCCAGATCTTCGATATTATTTGTATTCTCCTATATCTTCCAAATTTAGCCATAAAATATTGAAAAAAATATAATTATCATAAAATAAGGTATGCATTCATTAATCATTTGTTTAGGATTTTACCAGAAGGCAGACAAAAAGAATTCCTCTGAATGGCTTATTTTCTTGGAATGAACAGCTGTTTCCTGAAGAAGAATTCTTATTGCAATTTAACTGTTAAGTTTACCACTTCACAATGAATTATTATTAATTCAGTGAATGGTTTAAATTTTCATGAAGTAGATGTTATTTATGAAAAAATATTTTGTGAGGTTAATTTGACTTTTTCAAGAGAAGTTAGATATTTAGTCAGGAATAATGATTAAGAAAAAATTCTTGCCCTCAATATTAACCTCATTACTGTACGCACACCTCGTTTTCTTTAATCAGGTTGTAAACACTGATGATAACGGAAGTTTTAAAACCTGTATTGTATGCAATTCTGCGAACAAGTATTAGAAATCGCTAACATTCATTTTGTTGAGGAAGGTATCAATTTTATAGCCAGAAGAAAAGCAAAATTATATCTGACATGGTTTTCGATGTTCTCTAATAATGTCAAAATGTAAAATAAAGTAACAACAATAATGCTTCACAATTAAAACTAATAACAATAATATTCAAATTTGTCATTCAATCACATTTTCCACATTAGAAATCCTCTTTTTCCACGATCTGTTCTGGTGTTTTTATTTCGTGACTTTTTGTATTATGTCAATTTGACAGCTTATTAGCATATATCAGCTCTCATTAGCATACATCACTAACTCAAAGCTGTATGAATTTGTTGAATTAAATCTTTTATTTTTTATATTCAACATTTGTTTATTCTTAGTAGGTTTAATTACAAATTAATAATAATATTGTTCTAATTTATGCTTTTATGCATTCATTCACATTGTCCACATTGAAGCTCACCTGTTTCCACTATGTCTTCTGCTGTTTTATGCCTTGTTACTTTTTCAATTATGTTAAAGTGACTACTCATTTGTCAATTTGAGATCTTATACCACTTTTTTCCTATTTGAAGTGACTTGAAGTTTTAAATTAAAGCTCAAAGATTTATTCATTATTCGTAATGGATATTGTAATTGGTTCTAGGATCCAGAAATAAGGAATGTTAAATTTCTCTACGAGTGAAATAGACGTTTCGACCCAGGTGGGGGTACTCATTAGTGTTTTATTTTTTATATTTAAAATTAAAAAAGTCTGAATTGTTTAATTTTCAAATTAATAATAATCCTCGAATTGAATTATCTATTCATTCTTTCAATTTGTTCTCATTGTATCTCATAAGTTTAGCTCGATTTTTGGGTGTTTTCCTTCCTCATTGAGGAAACTTTGTAATAATCAGATTGTCTAAAATTGTTTAATTCATTTAATCAAACGTTTCTCAATTGAAAAATATTCAAGACAATGTTCAAAGAAATTATTCGGATGTGTGTGTGTGTCATACTTTTTTGTAAACACGATAACTTGAAAACGTTTGCAGATAAATTGATGTAATTTTTAGGACTTACTTTGCCCACTATTATCTTTAAACTGACCGAAGAATTTTTTAGAATTATTTATTTAGCGTTTTTAGCATTCATTATTATTTAAAAAATCGGTTTTTTATTGTCAAACTTCTTTCATTAACATAATTCAAACTTGATGCAAGAATATTAAAGATTCTTGGGTTCGAGACGAATCGATTGACCTATAATATTAATACATTTAATCAAAAAGTAAGGAAGTTATCATCATTTATAATATGTTGAAAATCGATTTTATATGAAAAATTTGTTCACATAGTCAAATTGTTTTCATTAACATAATTCAAAATTGACGCAATAACGAAAAAGATTCTTTGATTCGATGCTAATCGATAGACCTGTAATATTGATTCATTTTATTGATCAGTAAGGAAGCTATGGTACTGCATAATAATTCAAAAAACGGGTTTTTATAGTTCTTTTTTTATTAACATAATTCATAATTGATGCAATAAAGAAACAGATTTTTTGATCCAAAATAAATTGATTGACCTATAATATTAATAATTTTTTTGAGCCACATAAAACAAATTGTATGTATGAATAGACAGAGGCTGATAAAAAATGTAATATTATTAGTTTAAAATTTTTAAAATTTTAGTATTAGTTTTTTAAATTAAAAACATAATCTTGGCTTGAATTTAAATAACATAAAAATAAGAAAGTTATAACATGCGACAGAACTTTCCCCTTTCCCTTTCCAGCTCGAAAAATTACAATTTTAAATACAAAATTTGATCTGTCTGATTTGTCATTGTATTTTCAAATATTTTGTATTATTTTGTAATTTTCTTTTTTTTCAAATTAATATTTCTAAACTAATTGAAACGAAAGCTTTATTTTGTCTTTTATTTAAAAAATTATAAATGCTTCCTCTATAAGGAAGAAAATACATTTGCTAATGGAAAGTAATGTGATCGTGTAATGAGCATTATATAAATATAAATACAAATAAAGTAGAAACACTCGAGATTGAATTCACAGGCGGTTTTCTCTCGTGACTTTTTTATCATATCGACGCAACAGCTGATTTTATATCTCAGTCTGCCATCTTATAAAATTGTTTTCCAACTTGAAGCAACATGAAGTTTTTGAATTGAATTTCCAAACTTTTATGTTCAAAATTGTCCAATTCCTAATAATCCAAAATAACCATTCATAATAATTTTCAAATACATTCATTCATTTATTTATTCCGATTGTCCAGTTTCAAGATTAAAGATCAATTTTAGATCTTAAACAATTGTTTTCCTATTTGAAGCAAAAAGAAGTTTAAATTTCCTCTGTTTCACTATTTTTTCTAGTGTTTTCGCTCAATGACATTTGTTAACATGTCAATTTGACAGATCAATAGATTAATTTGTTATCTTATACCATTCTTTTCTCATTTCAAGCTGAATGAAGTTTTTAAATTAAAGCCTAATGCCTAATATTTAAAATGATACAAAATCTTAAAGATTTAAATTTGAAAACAATAATAATAATCCACGAATTCAATCATTCATCAATTTGTTTATTCAATTTATTTATATTGTAGTTTTTATGTGTGAGCCTACTTTTTGGGTGTTTGTTGTTCCGACTTGAAGCAACGTGAAGTTGTTGATCTAAATTTCCGAGTTCTCAAATTTAAAATTTTCTAATTCCTAATGGTTCAAAACATAAATTAATAATAATCTTCAAAACCATTTTTTTTCTTCACATTGTCCACATTGAAGGTCCCATGTTTCCACTATCTTGTCTTGTGTTTTTTGTCCCGCGACCTATTCAATCATGTCAGTGTGACAGCTTATTAGTTAAATTGTAAGAAGTTGTAATGCCCGGTAAAAATGAATATATTGAAATAGATTAAGTGGATTTCAAAAATGGGAAGAATCACAACGGTTTTAATCAAAATGAATGTCGTTTTCTTCTATCGAAGCTTTAATCCACATGAACATCAAATATTTGCATCTGACATCAATCCTTTTCAATTCCATATTGACTTCTGTTAATGAAGCAAGACGTTTTAATTCGATTGAAGCTGATACAAACTGAAGTCAAGTTGATCGTGTTCAATGCCATAAAATAATGACGAATTTTTGAGTCAATTTTATTCTTTTCCTTAAGCATAATTGTCAACATTTTGATTCAGGAGAATTCATTTTGGCTCGAAGTGCAATCAAGACAATTTCGAACAATTGTTCCTACAGGTAAATTCACAACACTCTTACAACAAACAAATGTCGATTTTTGCCATATTGGAAATCATTTCAATCCATTTAAATTCAATTTCGAAGTTTTCAGATTTAAAATTGTCCAATTCTTAATAATTTAAAATAAAAATTAATAACAATAACCTTCGAATTCTTTCATTCAATTATTCTCCTACATTGTCCAAATTGAAGGTGCTCTGTTTCGACTATCATTTCTGGTGTTTTTGTCCTGTGACTTTCTTATCATATCAATATGGCAACTGATTAGCATAGGTCAATTTGATATCTTACAAAATTGTTTTCCTATTTAGAGCTAAATAAAGTTGTTTAATTTGTCTCTATTGTAGCTCTTATGTTCAACTCTTTTTCTGGGTGTATTTTGTCTCGTGACTTTTTTATCATATCATTGTCACAGCTTATTGTATATCTCAGTTTAATATCTCATAACATTGTTTTTTCCACTTCTAGCAACATGTAGTTCTTGAATCAATTCAAGTTTCTATATTTAAAATGGTTAAATTCTTGATGGTTCAAATTAAAAATTATCAGTAATCATCTTCGAATTCATCTATTCACATTGTCCAGATTGAAATTCCTCTTTTCCACTATGCTTTCTGGGGTTTCTTGTCGCGCGACTTTTTTTTATCATATCAATATGACAAATTATTAGGATAGGTCAATTTGTTATTTTCAGAAATTGTTTCCCCACTGGAAGCTAAATGAAGTTGATGAATTAAAGCTTCAATATTTATATTTAACATTATGAAATATCGTAATGGTTTGAATTTGAAATCAATAATAATATCGTTTTTCAAATTTAAATAATTTTTTTTTTTTTTTTAATATCTTTCTCTTTTTGCTCCACTGGGAATCGAACCACAGAACTTCTAATTTCCGGTCAGGTGCTTATCGATTAAGCTATTAGAGAGATCATATCATCAGCGGATATTACTTTATAGACAATAGATAACCTTTTAAAACTATGTAGGCAGAAAATCCAGAATATCAGACTAGATGAAAAATATTTTTTTTTTTTTAATTTAAAATTAAAGTTTTTCTTGAAAAAAATACTTTTCTCTTTTCGTTCCACTGGGAATCGAACCACAGAACTTCTAATAATCTGAGCGAAAAGCAAATGGTCTGTGGCTCGATTCACTTAGTTAAGTTTCCCTTAAGTTTGTTTAGATTCCCTTAAGTTACTTTTTTCTTACCTGAACGAAAGAAAGTGGCAGCGCATTTTTACGTCAGTTTGATATCTTATGAAATTGTTTTCCCTCTGAAAGCAACATGAAACTCTAAAATTGAACATTCAAGTTCTTATTATTATTATTATTATTATTATTATTATTATTATTATTATTATTATTTACAATGGTTAAATTCATGATGAATAACATTAAATATTGATAATAATCATCTTGGAATTCATTGAATTTTAATTATTTATTTATTATTTCTATCGTGTCAATATGACAGCTTATTAGCATAAGGCACTTTGACATCTCATAAAATTGTTTTTTCACTTGAAGCAATATGAATCTTTTGAACTGAATCTTTAATTTATTATATTTAAAATTGTTTAGTTTTTAATAGATAATATTGAAAGTCCCGGTAAGAAGGTGTGACATTAATGAGATTCATATTCAAACGAATTTTATTTTTAAAATCAATTAAATGGAATTAATGTGTACTCAAACAAGAATTAAATATTCAAGTTTTCAAACGTAAGGATATTAAATTCCTCATGTTTCTAATTTAAAATGAATAATAATAATAATATTTTTTGAAATTATTACGGCCACAATTTGACATATATCATGATTTAAGAATCCTTCAGTTTTTAAACGAACTATTAAATTGTTTATTCTTTAATGCTTAAAGTTTGACTTCAATCGTTTGGAAAGTTTCAAAATAGAAATAATTTAATTTTCATCGTTTTTAGTCTAATTAAACTTCAAAGGTTTACAATATTTAAAATTCTTGAATTTGAAATTGTAAAAATGACAGTGATTGTTTTAAAATAAATCTTGAAAATTTCTGTAATTTTAATTTTTCATTTTGGTATTAAATCCTCCATTCGAAAACATTTTATATTTAAGGCTTTGAAACTCATTTTTATAGTTCTGAAGCTTAACTTCAAAAATATTTTGTTTCTTATTTCCTAATTTTGGGAGGTCTCAATTTTTAAATTTTGAATGTTATATTTTTTAATAGTGTCTCACTTTAAGTTTCTTCAGGTATAATTTATAATTTTAAGTATAATTGTTTAACCGTTCCATCTTAAAAATAGATTGAACAGAAACAAATTGAACCTTTATGAGGAAAAAATTTTTTCTTTGGGCCTTTTTTAATTGAAGGATTTTAAAATACCTCTTTTTTCTCAAAGAAAAGAAGAACGACCTGGAAAAATGTTTCATAACTGGGAAATGATCAGAATTTTGTTTTTTTTTACAGAGGCCAACCTAAAATATTTAAGATTTATATTGACAATTTGACTAATAATATTATACAATCATTTTTAATTAAAAGCTTTGACGATTCATCAATTTTAAGTAGAAAGCGTCCCAAATCGATAATGAATTAAAATTGTAATATTTAAAATATCATGAAATTTAACTATTGATTATTTAAAAAATTCATATCGAAATCTTGACACACAGTTTAAAATTAATAATTATAGATTTCAATATTCTAAATTTTTTGGTTTCAATTTTTGATTACAATTTCCTCAAATCGTGCAATATCAAATTCAAAGAGTTGATAGTTGCACAATTTTTAGTTTAAAGGATTTTTTATGCAACAATTTTGCATTAAATTCCTCCTAAATAAATTAAAAGTAACGAGAAATTAGAAATAAATTTGTCAAATCAAAGCCTTAAAACTAAGATTTTAGTACTGGGAATGGAATACTGAATTTCTTTAATTTGAAAATTTTACAAAAATTTAACATTTCTAGTTCAATAAAAAAAATTTGGAATTGATATGCTTTCAATTGTACAATTTTCAGCCTTGGAATTTTAATTTTTGAATAGAAATTGAAATCGCTAAGTTTTGAAAATTATAATTAACAATTTGAAATTTTTAATTTATTAAATGATTTCAATTTCCTTGAAATAATTGAAATTTTAAAGGTTCCGAGCGAAAAAACGTTCAATATTATAATTATTGGTACTAGAATTTTTTTCATTTGTACATAAAAAGCATTTAGGAACATTTTTATAATTTTAAACTCTTTATAATTATAATTTTTTGTAGAAATATAATTTTGTTACTGTAATTATACAAGCTTAGAATAGATAAAGATTCATTAGTTCTTTTTATTTGCAAATTTCAATTTTCGACTCGATACCCCATTTCACGTGGATAGAAGGATGGAAAAAAATCTCGGTAAAGTAGGAATTTGGATATTTCCTATTTTAATTTACCTAATTATGAACGTTTTTTAAAGATAATTAGATTTTTTTAATTTTTCTATTTTTGATTGAAAAAATGACGTTGAGTTTATTTTTTAATCAGAGAAATTTTTGTATTGTCAATTTGAAGGTTAAATCATTGTTTTTAATGTAATAACCATTTAAAATTCTACAATTTCGGATGCTTTAAATTTGAAGCACTCAAATTAGTTTTATATTTCAAAATGTCAAATTTTAATCGCTTCTCATTGCAAATGATTCAAATTTGAAAATTTCCAAGTTTAAATAATTAATTGTGAATACTTTTTAATGCAAATGATACAACTAAAACTTCTCTGAATTTTGTATATTCTGATTTTCCAGAGTATAATATAAAAATATTCATTTTTTAATGTTTCTATTTTCGAAATTCTTCTGCCCTCTTCTCCTTATACTTTCCCTCAGTACACTTAAACCCACGCTTCCCCTTCTTCCCCAAATTTTTTCCTCCTACTTCCCCCTCTCCTCACGTTCATAGTCAACACTCTTCCTCTAATTCCCCATCCATATTTTCCTTTACGTCTACCAGTTCCCATCTCATCACTTTATCTATTTTCCACAACTTATCTCACTTTCCAATCCTCATTTCGTTTCGATTCCCCTACAATCTGCTTCCTTTCATTCGCCCACTTCTTTTATTTTCCTAACTTTCTCTACGCTCTATTTCCGCTTTTTTCTCCTAATATTTCTTCCCTCATTTCCGCCGGTACTTCTACTTTGTCTCTCCCTGATCTCTTCACTGTCTCTGCTTTCCCCTTCTTATTTTGCTTACCTTCCTTTTTTCATTTCGCTCCACTTCTCCACTTCTCTCCTATCCTTTTCCTTATTTCCCATATTGCCCTTTTAATTTCCTTCCTTTTCTTACTTTTTTTCCCTTTGATGTTACCAAATCTTGCTGCCTTTATTTCTTACAAATTCTCCTACGACCTATTTCCCCAATTTCGCCTTTAATATTTTTCCTAATTTTCCTACATCCATCCTCCTAAATCTATTTACTTTCTATACTTCTCCTCTCCTCAGTTTCCCTTTTTTCTCCTACTTTTCCTTGCCCACTCTAACTCACTGCTTCTCCCATAATTTCCCCTCACTTCTATTACTTCCCATCCCCTTTTCCTCATCACTTTCTTTAATTTCCTTTTTCTCATTTCACCTACTTCCGCTGCCGTAATTCCCCCTCCCCTTTCTTACTTTTCATTGTCCTTATTTCCCTTCATCTTCCCTTATTTTCCCTCATTATCCTTCTTCAAATTTTTCCTAGTATCTTTTGCCGTACCGCCTTACTTCCCCTCTCATAACTTTCCCTTTCTTTCACTACTCTCTATCTCCTTATTTGCCACCACTTATCCTTCTTCCCTTTCCCTCATTTTCCCTACATCTCCTTGCTTAATTTCACTTTATTTTTTACACTTCTCCTCCAATTTAAACTAATTTTTCCTGAATTACCCTACTTCAACTTCCTTCATTTTTCCTCACTTTCGCGATTGCGATCCCCTTATTTCACATCACATCCCTCACTTCAACTCCCCTTAATTTCTCTAACTTCTACTACTTACTTCTTCTGACTTCCCATAATTCCCCTTTCTTAATTTTTCCCAGTTCTCCTACTCCGCCTTCCTTATTTCCTCTCAGTTTTCCAACTTTCCCTAAACCATTTCGTCTCACTTCCAATACTCCCTATTCCTTTATTTCCACCAATTCCCCTACATTCGTTTCCCTTATTCTCCCTTCTTCCCATCCCTTAATTTCCTATGCGTTTCTATACTTCCTCTCCCTTAACTTCTCCTTAATTTCCTTACATTAACTCCCTTTATGTATCTTGCCCTCATTTCCCCTCACTTCCCCTACTTTCACTTTCCTTATTTACCCTACCCTCATTTCCCCTCATTTCCCTTATTTCTTCTAAATTTTTTCTGTCCGAGGCCTTTTCTGTCCGTCGCACAGGGAGAGGAAATGCACTTTCTTCGTTCAAAAATGTCCAGGGCCTTTAATTTTGGTCCGATTTTTAATTTTTTTTTAAATTAAAGTTCATTAAATTCTGAAGAGAAATTCTTGTCATAAACAAATTTTATGAACATATTAGCAAATAGTCTTATTATCGGTAAAAAAAATTTCTGTATACTAAAAGCGCTTTATATTAATGTAGGAATGATATATAATTACAAGAATAATTAAAAAGTTTATAATAACCATTATTAGAAACAAGTTTTATGGCAAAATATTAAAATTTCAGATTTTTTCAAATTATAATTTCCTTTAATCGCCAGAACGACTTTAGGTATTTCTTAAACTTGAAAACCCATGATTTTTATGGTTGTTTTTTATGATTTCAACATAAAAATAAAATTTTCGCCAATTTTTACTATCATATTCGTAATGAGCGCGTTGAATTACATAAGTATATGAAGTGCGCATAAAATCGGGCATATCCCCTTTTCGGAAGTACACCCCCCTTTTCCAATGCCTCATGGGGTTATAGACTTCTGTTCCTTTTATTTTGCCGAGTTTCTCGAAAAAAATCATTTCTATAAAAAAGTTCTTGAAATAAAAAATATGTATTTTGATGAGATCTACAACTTTTATTTAAAAGATTTTTTTTGAATTTTGCATATTGGCTGAGCTAAACTTAAAAAACCATGATTTTAATTGTGTTTTTGATGATTTCACCATGAAAATCAAGTTTGCGCCAATTTTCACTATCATATTCGTAATCAGCGCGTCAAAATACATAACTGTACGAAGTGCGAAGAAAATCAGGCTATTGTATGAATGACTGCTAGTCACACAAATATTAGAAAACTTAACAATAACAGTTGTTAGAAATAATTATTGTGGTAAAATATTCAAATTTAAGGTTTTATCAAATTTTTATTTTCTTTAATCGCTGAAATAGTCACTGATATTCCTGAAAAATGTATCTTTTATAATATTTAAATTATTCATTTGAAGGAACCAGATTTTTTTCTACGTGAAATTGACAAAATTTGGAATTTGTTTATGTTAATTGTTTATAAAGATTTGAGTTGTCATGTTTGACTAAATATTATAAAAGCAACATTCTTCCGGAATATCAGTAGCCATTCTAGCGATTAAAGAAAAATAAAATTTGATAAGACCTTAAATTTGAATATTTTATCTCGAGAATTATTTATAACAATCGTTATTGTTAACTTTTCTGATATTTTTGTGACTAGCAGTCATTCATCCAATAGCTTAAAACATTTCCGGTGAAAAAGAAAATTCTATGTGAAAAGGCCAAAATTTTGAATTTGTTTATCTAATTTGTTTATGAAAATTTAAATTGTTATATTTAATCAAATATTATTAAATATTTATTATTTTGAGAAATACCTGAAGTCTTTCTGGCGATTGAAGGAAATTATCATTTGAAAAAATCTAAAATTTTAATATTTTGCCATAAGACTTGCTTATAACAATGGTTATTATAAACTTTTACATTATTTTTGTAATTATATATCATTCCTACATTAATATGAAGCGCTTTTAGTAAACAGAAAATTTTTTTTACCCACTATAATACTCTTTCCTAATTTGTTCATAAAATTTGCTTATAACAAATAAATGGACTAATGAGCAAATTATTTGTATTCTATGAGTCCCTAAACGTTTATTTAAGACAATATAAAGTTTACCTAATCAGTTATTTAAGCGTAAAAAATTGTTATGTAAAAAATTTCAGTTTCTCCATACTTTGAGTGAAAAAATTTTTAACAAACAAGTATGTAGAAAAGACAAAAGTTCTGAGCGTCCAGCTCTTCAGAAGTTAATGAACTTTAATTAAAATAAAAATTAAAAATCGGACCAAAATTCAAGGCCCTGGACATTTTTGAACGAAAAAAATGCATTTCCTCCCACTGTGCATCGCCTCGCGAGGCTACGAAGCCCTAAAAAGAAATGAAATTGACCTTTATCAAATCAAATTCCCCATTTGAAAGTTTTCAATTAAAAGTCGTTTAATACATTCTTTCGAGTTTTAAATTCTTTCAATTTGAAACCCAAAATTACTCTTTTTTACTCATTATTACTCATTATTAATCGTTGTTTGGAAAATGTTAGAATGTCTTATTATTTAATAGTTTGTTTAATAATCGAATTTAAATTTTTTTTATTATTTTTAATGTCATTAAATGAAATACTAAAAACGTGCATTGCCTGCTACTATTTAAACAATTTTTCAGGAATAATAGAATTTTTTGTAAGGTAGTGGTCGTGCTAAAAGTCAGATATCTGGAAAAAATAGATTTTCTATGATTTTAAGAATCAAAATATTATAACTGTTGTCATTTAAAATAGAAAACATTATTTTTAATAAAAAGTGTTCAAATTCACAACAAAAATTAATTTTAAGAATGTTTTTTGCAATATTTTTTTTATTGTCGCTTCTAACCAATTTCTGAAAAATGATTCATTTTAATAAATACCTAAGCAATATTAAAATATATTTTTTTGTTTAAAAAATGTTTTCAAAAAAAATTGTTTGAACTTCAGCCATAGAAAAACTTACTTGCAAAAATAATAATTGTTCAAAATTTTGTAAAATGCAAAGGTCAGAAAAAATTCAATTGCAAAAAAAATGTTAGAATTCATGACATTCTTGTGAATTTTAACATTTTTAATGAAAAATAATTTTTTTATTTGAAATGACATCAGTTTTACTATTTTCAGTCTTAAAATCATAGAAAAACTTTTTTTTTCAGATATTTGACTTTTTGCACGACTACTACCTTAAGCCTAGGATGGGAACCTTATCTTAATTACAAATTCAAGTTGCGTGACCAGATGGAAAAAAATGTTTTTAGCCAAACAGCCTTCTAAAAATTAATAATAAAAATTATTCATGTCATTAATTAAATTCTCTATATCCAACACCCACAAAATCTAATTTTTTTCTTATCTGATTATTTTTATTTACCACGAGCTTAATTTTCATTTTAATGGAAGTGTTTACTGCTTACACAATATGCGCGGGCGACTAGAAGCATAATAGATTAATTGTCCTCATTAAATTTACGCCTGTTTACTAGCATATAGGAAATTACGATAAGGATGATCAAACAGATGTGAGAAGAGTTTGAGGAAAGGTACCGCAACTTAGGAAATATTAATTATTAATTTATTAAATTGAAAAAATTAATTCAAAATAGTTAATACATTATATTCAATTTGATGAAAAGTTATAATTTGTGTTTGTCATAGTAAATTTGGTTAATATTTTTATTTCGATTAAGCGATAAAAATAAATGAATTTTTAATCTCATACTTCAATGTTCAACTAAAGATGAATTTCCAGTGAAAAAGATTCATTTCTGCCAAAAGTCAAATTTTTAATAATAAACATAGATTTTCAAATCAGAGTTGAATTTTCAACTCAACTTAAAAATGGCAACTTTCAACTAAATAGTTTAATTTTTAAATATAAACATAAATTTATAGCTGAAAAAATTAATTTACTTCCGATAAAGTAAAATTTAAAAAAAAATCAATTTTGTAACCAAATAGTTGAACTTGAAACTAAATTAATCTTGAATAAAAAACAAAATTAATTTTTAACACAGTAGTTTAACATTCAACCAAGCAGTTGAAGTTTCAACTAAAAAAGAGAAATTTGAAACCAAAAATGGAACACTTAAATGTTAACGAAAATATTATTTTTCTATAAAAATTGTAATAGTTTAATGTCTTTGTATCCAAAAACTTTATTAATTCTTTAAATTTGAAATTCATCTATAACTAAAATAATGACTCTTCACCTAAAGAAATTTTGTTTTTATTATGAAATATATCCTTGAAAAATGTCACAGTTTTTTTGGAGA